>NW_010098246.1:0-143291 GCF_000699245.1 Pterocles gutturalis
TGTGGTAAGCCTGCTGCTTTGTCTCCTGCGTTGTGGACATGAACAGCACTCAAATTTTTTTTGTGTTTTTTTAAAATTTTTGTAATTATAGCAACTGAAGATTGTACTCATCCTAACTCATTTCCACTCATCATCTAATACTGCCTGACACAGCTCTGAGTATAAGCATCCAAGCTGTCTTCAAAAAAATGGTAGCTCTTTCCCATGTTTCTCTTTGCACAAAGCCCAGCTCTCTGACACCTTCCTTACTTTCCTGAACAGCACGAGACCATCCTAGCTCAAGTGCCTGTTTTTACCAGGATACAGAATTTACATTTATTTATGACTCATTGATAATCTATCACTGTTACCCCTTTGCTGGGTGTTCTTCATAAATGCGTATCCTGTCTACTGCGGGCCCGAGACTGCCCCAGCTTTCTCTTTGCTCACCATTTTTTTTTCTGATAGCCTTCAAGATGTTGGTTGCGTAGTGCTGTTCTTAAGCATTGTCTCTAGAAGGGAGGATAAGAAAGTCAGCAGATATTGTGGCCTCAAAATAGAAAGTGATGTAGATATAATGCACTTCACCATTAATGGAAGAAAAATAATGTTGGATTGCACCAAAAAAATCCACTCTCCCTTAAAAAAAATAAATTAAAAGCTCTATATAGATAATACTGGCAAGGTCTGAATTGAATGAATGTTACATAGGCTGTTGTAGTAGGTAGGAATAATGGGCAGAAGTTAAAATCTCTTTTGAAATCAGAACAGTAAATATTTTTGCTTATCTTCAATTGAAATCTCAACCTTACCATTCCATTAACAGATCCACTCATTTTTAGAAACTATGTGAATTTTCATGACTCATTTGAGTGCTCTGTAACTATTTGTATGCAAATGTGTCTCATTAAACATTCTCACAGTCACACACCCTGCCACTGGAGTTCATGCACAAACAGGAGTGTTGATGTTCCTTCCCCATACAAACCTTACCTTTCCTCAACACAGCCTTGTGCCTTTTTCACATTTATGATAACATTTGAAGAAATACTTGTGCTTGTAATTTCAGAGTTGCTTTAAAATTAAAGGACTCAGAAATAAAAAAGCACTTCGTATCAAAAGGCATTTTTGTTAAAATGCTGCATTCTCACATCTAGATTTGAGAGGTTTGAAAAGGACTACACATTTTCTTCTAACTTTCAGAAAAAAATGTAAGTTTTGGCCTGAGAACAAGCATGAGAAAGTTCAGCTGAAAGGTAATTTATCCATCAATGCATGCAGAGACTTAGAATGAAATTGCCATCTCAACCATAGCTAGAACAAACACAGCTGATGAATAAATGTATATTGGTTAGAATAAATACAAAATATAATGCCAGATGTGGACAGTGCAGAATGCAGAAGGGCAGTAAACTAAGTAAACAGCAAATGAAAGATTAGCCTTAGTTGTGAGGAATCAGTTCCAATGAGAAGCAGAACTGGGGCTCTCTTTTGCCCAAAAGCAGTTGAGGTACCTTTCTAGATAGATAGAAAAAAGGTGCCTGATCTGTCACTGCTGTCCCATTTGAGGCTCGTCAGCAACAGCCTGCTGCATATAACGTACAGTTCAAAGGCTGCCTTTACTTCTAAATAACTCTAGCAGGGTTGTAGGCTTTACAGCCCGGCAAATTTGGTTTGCAGCTTCTGTCTGATTTTTCAGAATGCACCTTTCTGTTCTCCATAAACCTCCATAAGACCTTCTGCAGCAACATCCCCTGCAATGCAATCACACAGGGTGTCTCTTTGTCTGTGGTAGGAAGTATGTTTTCATATTCCAGTCTCTCACAAAGTCCAGATTACTATAATGGAGTACTACAGGCTTGTTCAGAAGCGATGTTTTTGGAGTTCAGATGAGACACTTCACACCAGATGTGTCACTTCCCTGTGTTTGTGTGGTTCTCAAAGTGTTTAGGCTTTCCACGTTCTTTTAAAAAGATACTTCCAGTCTTTTTCTTACTAAAGGGGCCTTTGAAAATATAAAACAGTTATAAAGCTTAATTGTGCGTTGGACATTCACCTCCTTTGAACCCACAAAAACTATGGTGACTCTTCTGCTTTCTCTCATAGGTCTGCTGTGTCCCATGAAACTTAGAGAAATGCGCCCTACAATCTTGTATATTTTGCTGTGAGTAAGCATGGGATTCATCTCACAGATTAAGACACCAACATTCAGAGGCTTGATTTAGTTGCTCACATGTAGGAGTCCAGCACTATTTGAAGTGCTCAAGTCTCTCATCTGCAGCTGCTGCTCCCTATTGGTAAAGAAGTCCCATACATGGTGTGCCATCCTTGCCAGCTCTGCATGGATTTCTTGGACACCCAATTGCACATCAAATCACACCAACAGCAGTCAGTCAATGTCTAATCAGTACACTCAGGGGGGTCTTCAGGCGGTGTCTAACCAGCTGCCCAAACATACATGTCTGCTTTTGAGTCAGTTGAATGGCGCTGTAGCCTTTGACCACTAGCTTACAAATTGACACTTACAGACAGAAACTAAATTTTTTTCTCTAATTCCAGGAGCTAATTTCCACGCTACATGTAATTTGGTTGCTATACCTTGCTTTTCTGGAATGGCCGGTGCACCCAGCACTGGGAGGAAGAGGTTGGTCTACAGACAGAACAGTGCACACCCAGCCGCTCCTGTGCTGTGTGACACCCTGCTGCTTCTTGGATGTTTGGCTTATTGGGAACATTTTATCTGTTTATCTGCTTCTGGTGTTGCTGCTATTTGTCAGCAGCCCTGGCACAGGTAGCTGGGCTCTGCTGTGGTTGTAGTTAACATGGCTAAATCGGCTAAATGGGAGTGAGCTCATCACTGACACACCTGACTATTAGCTGGGTGATCAGTTGGAGACCTGTTAAAGTGTCTGAGGTGACATGAAATTAAGCAAGATGAAAAAGATGTAAACAAACTGTGAAGAAGAGTTGGTAGGGGCTTAGTACCTGATCCAGCTGTGAGTTTCAGACTGATGCATAACCTGCCAATGTAAAGATCACTGTAGGATTGGGTCTTTTAAACGAAGCACTCCCTCTTCTCTTAATGACAACATTATTAGTAGTGCAGGTGTATAGATCTCTTAAATTAATAGTGAAACAGATTGTTCCTGCTGCACTTAACAAGCAGTTCAGTGTAACAGCCACAAGCTAAACTATTTGCAAGTTTGTGAACTTCAAAGCAAACTTTGCTTCTTTCTGAAGAGTCTTTCTCCCACCTCATCTTTAAAGAATTTACAAAAGAATATATACAGCAGGCCTGAAATTCCTGACAGTCCTTCATCTCGATTTTCTTGGCATACTGGTAAGGAATCTGGACACTGAAATTTACTGTTAATGAGTACCTTATTTTATGGATGTGTTCTTGTTCTGTACACTAATGCTTATCTGAACTGTTTGTGCTCTTATGGAGGGCCAAAAAAGATACATAGAAAATAAACGCTGAAGTAATCAGTGAAATATTTTGCTACTTTGGTTTGGTTTTTCTAGTTTGTAAGTATGGGTGGTCATTAATTGAGCTAAATTTCTTTATTGATTTATGTATCAATTGATTGTAATTCTACAAATTATCTACAATCATCATTTCAAGGGCTGGACAACCATGGGCAAAATAGGTCTCCTGTGGCTTGTGATGATTAAATGTAGAGGCAGCAAATATTAGGGAGCTGTTGGTCAGTGCAAACAAAAGCTGCAGGTAGTAGTTTGATTGGAAGCAACAATGTGGAGGAAGTATACCTAAACACAACCGTCAAGTGGAAAGCAAGAATGTAGAGAAGTGCCAAGGACAGCAACTCCAGAATGGAACAGATCAGGGGAACCTGAAAACACTTGTGTAGAAAGGAAAAAAACCCACCAGCAGTAGGCAGGAAGGATTAAAAGCAGTGAGGTAAAAAATAGAAATGCTGTACACTCTAGTGCTGATTTCCAAGAATCACTAAGTGACTGTTGTTGAAAGCTGGACTAAAAGCAGGGGAGGTGAAAAGTTGGAGGACTCTTTGAGGGGAGAGTAAAAGAATGTCTGCCATTTGAAAGACAAAGGCAAAGATTTCTACTGGTTTCATCAAAGCAGAATTGAACCCTCTGTGAGCTATGGAGTTTTTATGGAGCTTAGTTTTTATCTTCTTGTGGTCCTGAATTTACACATGTGGTTCATATGATGCTTTACATTCTGTAAATTGAGTGTTTATACTTAGGAAAATTTTCAGGACTGAAGGCTCTGCCATGCCTTCCTTGTTCCTTCACTGGTAACAGCACCGTGGTCTACTCCATACTTTACGCTTTTGTGCCTCAAACCCCACCTGCTTCTAGCTGGGAAATGTTCTAGCCTCTATGTCTGTTAGCTCATGTCCTCTTCTGAGGGGCTAGCAAAGGTATTCTTCATGTTGGAGATTTTTTTCCCCAGCTCATTAGTAAAACTGGAATTAACTCAGTAACGTGCTGCACCAAATCCCTGAGTGGATGGGAAGTAGATGCTGTTTCATCCAGGGTGGGATGCCCTCAGCAAGGCTGTAAAGGATTCCGCCTTCCACAAACTCCTGGGAGTCTGATTCCGACCAAAATTATTTTTTCATTGGTTTTCATACATCACAACTCTAGTAAGTGTGATAGAGCAGCAAAGTGTCTCTAACTCCTGGGAGAAGGAATTTTTTTTCCTGTCTCGTGTAGTGTCACTAAATCAAACAGCCCATACCCCAAGTTGAGAAGTTGCAGTGAAAGCACTGTTACTTACAGGAATGCAAGAAGGAGCTGGAATACAGGTTTCCAGCAGCAAGTATGGGTCTGGTTGGCTGAGGTGACAGACTTACCTCTTTAGTTCTTCCTCACGCTCTCATGGTTAGAGTAGTGCTACCTGGGAGCAGAGCTGAGCTGTTCTGACCAAGGAATAAACACTGCCCTGAGGAGGTGCCAGCACCCCATTTCAAACCAGCACTCTTCTCCCTCCATCAGCATTACCTTTGGCATACATCTCCAAGGGTTTATAGCTAGGTGGCCGACAGGGAGATGCTACGTTGGAATCTCAGAGTATTAGGTGTAGTGATTCTGTAAATACTTTGTATGAGCTGTTCACAGAGGTGCGTGATTGTATACTGGGTTAAAAGACTCAAGCACGACTGCATTGTTCTTCATAGTAGCCTATAAGAAGAAGCAAGCAGGGGAGATGCATAATACCTAGATAATAGATAAGCAATCTCTTTGCAAATATTGGAGAAGCAATTGCAACATAATGCTGAACATCCATGCCCCAGGCTGCATAGAAACAGCTATTCTGCCTGAGTCGAGAATAAAGAGGTCTGAAGTGCACTGAATCGTTAAAAAGCTTATTCCGAGAAAGGATGAGATGAGTTGTCAGTAGGTGTCCCAGACAGAGAGAATGCCCAAATTCTTTAGCATCTGTCCTCAGAGACTCCAAGTAAGTGAATCTTCCTCACCAGCACTGAGGATTTGTCTCCCCTCTCCACCTCCCCGCCCTCCTCTGCTCTCCAAGGGGCAATTCAACATCTCGGGTCTTTGCTATGCAGGAGAGCTTGGTTTTATAACCAACTTGGAAACTCTGCTGCTTGGAGAGGAGGAGACATACTGCACCGTGGAAATGGCATCGGTAATTTCTTGAGAATGGCGATCATGTTCCCTCTTCATCGCTGCCTGGTACCAAAGGGCACGCAGAAAACCTTGGTGGAGACCATCCATTTGGTGTGCGAGGCTGCCACAGCGGCCCGCCGCCACAGGACTTACTAACCAGGACTTGAAACTCGCCTGGGCTTTGCTCTCAGTTCCACATTTTTGCTGCAGCAGTTGTCACTTCACAGGATGGGTTCCTGTCTCAATTTAGAGGGACCAGAGAGGCCCGTAGGTAGCGTGGTATTTCTCTTTCCTCTGTATGTCCTGCTTCAACAGTTAGCATTGTGTTAGGTGGTAGTAAACCTGAAAGCCAAAGTGTGGACAAATTGCATTGGCTCACTCTGACTGAGCAGCTGTTTTTCATGGATAGGTAAAACCAAGTCATTGCAGGAAGGGTATTCTTTTGCATAATCTACTGTAGAAGTTCCATATGTTTTTTCTTTGCAATGTTTCTTTGCAGATGTTATTTCTTCTTGCATTTTTTTTCTGTTTCTATACAAACAAAGATTTTTTTGTCCTAAATTGCCCATTTTAAGGCTGTTGTATGTGCTCATTAGGCCCTTTATTCTTCATGGAACTGTTGTCATGCATCCCAGGACAAGTTTGGATGCACCCAGGGTAATGTTTCTGAGTAACTGTGCTGGTGGAGCTGTCACTGGGTGTTACAGCTGTCTAGACCTCCAGAATTAAAAGTATAGAAGGAATATTCTCAGACTTGGACCTTTGTGTCCTGAAATATGAGACTTAAAGATATCAGGATTAAAAACATGTTTGTTTGGCTAGTCCCACTAATAATGGGTACTTCTGAGTTAATTCACCCATGAGAAGCACATGTGTCCTCCCAGTATGTTTTGTTGCTCCTTTTCCAAGTGAGTAGCAAATAAATCTGAAGAATTATGACAGTGCACCTTACTGCACTAAGCACTGACAAGAATACTTTTTCCCAGGAGCTAATCCAGCACAGATGCTGTCACCTAGTTATAATGCAGCATCTAGTTGAGGTATTAGTGACTATATGTGGTCCCACATCTCCCAGGGGGTTGTCTCATATCCAGTTGGAGCTCCTCCATAAGACAACAATTAATTGTCACTTACTAGGAAAGTGTGTCTTGTATTACTGGAGACACTATGAAATGTTTGTGTCGGATGAGAATAAGAAATCTCCCAGTTTCTGCTCCAAAGCTGTTCCTGATTATCTGAGGCTTGTTCTTATGCTCCATCTATCTTTAGATGGCTTTACTTTGAATAGCAGGTCTGTTGTTTGATGCCAGTTTTGTCAGAGCAGTCCTGCAGTCATCATCTAAGTAGAATGAATGCTGAGCTCCAGGATCTGAGTGATGGCTGAGTGACATCCACAGGATTTTAAAAAGAACTTGAGAATGTCATTAACTGGGTCAGACCAATGTGCAGCTGCCCAGGTGCTCTATCTCCAAAAGCAGAAGCAGGAGATGTTATTTAGGGAGACAGTACTACCCTGGCCACTTTCTGCAGCCCATTCCCCTTGACTTCCCTAGCACCCAGAGCCATTGCCTTAGGGATGTTAAGAGTGTAGCCCTGCTTAGCCCTTTCAGTATCTCATTATGGCCTCTTGGTCCATCAAGTTATTGTATTTTTCTTTTTTTTTTTTTTTGTGATCCTACAGATTTGGTCCCCCTCCACTGCCTTCTGCATCAGCAAATTCCAGCGTTCACTAGGTACTGTATAAAGAAGTACTTTTGCTCTTTCAAATCAATCTCCTACTGGTTTCATCAAGCAACCCCTAGTTCTAGTATTGCAAAAGTTGTTGAAGACTTCTGCTTTCAGCTTTTCTACCATCACCGTGATTCTATAAACCTTACTTATATTCCCTCTCTCAGCTACCTCCTCTTCAAATCGGAGCCCTGATCTTTTTTGGTTGCTCACTGCTGCTTAGAGCAACTGCTCTGTCCCTTTGATTGTTTTAGTTACCCTTCTCTGTACCTGCAGGAACTCTACTACATCTGTCTTGAGATGCCGGGACCAGCACTGTAAAGAGTATTCAAGATTTGAGAGAGAGAACAGAGACAGTTTCTGTACGAAGAGTCTTTAGTCACTTGCCCCATAAACCTGATCCCAAGTTGTCCATTTGTAAACCAGACTGCTTCCCTCTGAGTTACAGAGTTGGATAGATGTTACGCTAGGGTGTCAGAGGGGGACCACATGTGTTGTATCCTTCTGCTTTCCAATCTGAAATGCCAGAGTCTTCCAGGACACAGTGTTACCTCATACAAAAATATATATTGAGATACATGCAGACCAAAAATGGACATATTGACAAACCATCTCAGAAATCTACAGTAACTGTAAGTAACTGACTGTTCTCCTTAGTCAGTATATGGCTAACCTTGGACATATGCATCTATAATGATACTTGTTTCTATAGATCATATTTGTTCAAGTACATTATTATTGTGAGAAAGTAGTTTTCCAATAAAGCTACCTTGTGTTGTCCTATCAAGGCAGTATCTACATATTCATTGCAGATGGTGTATTACAGAAATAAATTTTCTGATATTTACTCTTTAACAAATACTGAACATTGCTGTTAAAGCAGAGTTCAGATCTATAGATCTGATGAACTGAAGGAAACGGTTAGAACATAGTTGCCATTAACATGGTCTTCTCTTTAGCAATTTTTTGTATTGATGGATTTATCATTTCGTGGTTAAACCATTTTTCATCCTGGAATATTTCTAAAACCACTTTCTGATAGAAATCAGAAAAAATTGAAGTTTATCTTGTACATCACTACTTTAGACAGCTCTATCTGGAGAAAAATAAATCTAACAGATATAAATAAAAATAAAAATAAAAGGGGACAAAACAATCCGAGCTGGAAAGAGAAGAATGCAAGTTTATTTTATTTCCTTGGTTGTGTAGGAGTCTTGTTAACCAGTATGTAATGCATAGTCATGTAATAAAACATGCTGGACATTAAAAGGCAAAAACCCAGTTCACAGATGTTGTAACGTTATGAGATAATTTTAGGGAGTGAATGGGGTGAAAAGGCTGGATTTGTTAGAGGGGAAAATACCTATGGAGGCCTTTTCTGTGAGCAATACCATGACTTCATTACCATGTCAATTCTGGGAAAAGGCTCTGATTTAACACAGCAGTTGGCTGGATCCATATGGAGCTGATGAACCTCTGAATGAATAGTGAATGGAAAAACTGCTGGAATCTGCCTTCAGCTTTGTTCCCAGGATGACCAATGTAAAAGGCCTAAGAGCAATACTGCACAGATGGTGTAAAGAGGTAAGAAATCTGCAGGGTTTAGTTTACTTTTTCTTATCCTACACTATTTGGGGTTTTATTTTTTTTAACCATATTTCAGTTTCTTCATCTCTATTTGCTTCAATGTCTTTACTCACAAAAAAGGTAAAAAAAATAAAAGCTTTTGGGAAATGAAATTAATTCAAAAAACATATGTAGCAGTAAACATTTACATAAAAATAGAATTTAAAATGTTGAATTTGGTATGGTATAGAAGTAATTGAAAGCATAATTATGAAATCCTGAAAAAAAAGCTAGTTAAAAGTTTAACAAAGAACTTTGGAATTACTTCTTCAATTCACCCTATGTTGTGGGAATATGCAGATGTTCACATTTACACAGTCATGTATGTCCACTAGGGTTACATGCTTTTATAGTCTGAAGCATCATCACAAGTGCCAATACAGTAAATCAAAAGACTCTCTGGCATTATCTAGTTTCCTTTCTGGCTTTAAAAGTTAGAACAGATGTCACAAGAGAGGACAAAATGGATTTTACCCACCGAGAGGAGCTTTTCTTGCCATCATTAATAGGAGGCTCCTTGAAATGCTAATGTACACAGTTTGTGTTGCCGGGTTTGCATAGAGATGGTGGGAAACAGCTCTGATCCCAACAAAACCTTTTGTTATTAATCAAGAAAATCTGCTCTTCTGAAACAGCAAAGCACTGAAATGGTGTGGCTACTTGCAATGCAGAGATCTCTATAGCAATCTCCAATGAACAAAAATGTAATAAAAACTGTTCAGCAGTTCTACGAGATACGGCACATGCAGCAATTTATTTGCAGTGATTTTGCGTACACCTTCTACTTTCCTTTGTAATTTCAGCATGGGTATTTACAGTGGAAAGATTACACCGTTTCTCTATTTTTTCCCAATTTCCACTCTTTAAAATCTTGTTTAATTTCATAGCAAATCTAAAAAGCAAGCTTGGGGTAGAAAGAACTTTGAAAAGCAAGCCTTTCTTCTTGAAAAAATCTATCACGGAGCATGAGTTTGTTTGATTTGATGTTAATACTATGTAAGATATTTTTGCTTCATTAGAATATAGGATTATGAGATCTTGTGAGCCTTTTGTGAGTACAAACATACTCTGCAATATTAGGACTAGTATGATCCTCCTGTTGTAAATGGAACTTAATACTTTTTAGTAGTCTTCAAGAGAAGAGATTCAGACTCTGACGTTGCTTTTGTGACATATGACCTCTTATTTTTAAGAAATACCAATGCAATTAAATCACAAAGTACTAACTTCTGTCAGACATTCATTGCCTTGTATAGGATTCCTCAGCAGAAGTCTTCTTTCTCAAAAGTATTTGGAGTATGAATTAAAGCCAAATATTCAAGGAAAGCCTGAATTAAAATGTAAATTCTTTGCCTGGTATTACTCATCACTGAAATCTCTGGCCCAGTCTCTGATCAGTTACATTAAATTCCCTGTCAATTTGTTGTACACCAGCTCCATAACACATTAATGTGTCCTTTCACAGATTCATTGTGCTGAGACTTCAATATATGGGCACAAGAGAATGAATTAGGGATGAAGCATTAGCTCAGAGTTTAAGCCTCTTTTAATTTCCTTGGCTGTGTGGCTCTAAAGCAGATACTTAACATTTTGCATTGCTATAGATTATTGCACTTTAATTTCTATTGTCTTATTTTAATGATGGTAATAAGCAGATAGTAAAAACAAATAAAAGTAACTTGCTATAATTCATGCAAGATGTTTGAGATGGCCATTGTATAGTTAGGGGATAATACAGTATACGTAGTAAATTTTAGAAGGGGAGTGTTTGTTTGTTCATAGCTTTGTCTGATAGAAATTTGGTAAAGCCAACAGTATAGAAAGGAGTGGAATAAGAGGGGATGGGGAGCTTATGTGAAACAAAACAAGTGAAACATCACTGATTCCATGGCTGGGGAGCTGTTTCAGTAGCAGGAAATACTGTAACAGGGAAGCAAGGAAGAACAAAGCTATCAGAACAACTTTGAAGTCAGAAGTGTCTGTGGCATTGTAAGAGATCTATAGATGGAATGACCAAGGCTACCTCTAGATACTTCCTACAAAAGGATTATCAGTTCTCTAAATTTCAGTGTGCAGAAATTTTCCCAGTCTCTGTTTTCCTTTCAACTTCACAGTTAAACTTCGGATTTCATGAAAGCTCCATTTCAAAGACGTCCAAAGTGGCCATACCCCTGTACCAAAGGGTCTCCACCACCTCTGCTGCTGAACACAAGACCTTGCTGTTCCTGTGAGTGTGACCAGATTAACTTGCATGAGGCTCCACTGAAAATCCCAGTTTGTAAGGAGGGGGTACTGCTCATCCAAAATAACAAGCAAGAAAACAAAAAATCCTACCGAGTGTGCTTAGTGGGACCTGCTAAGTCTTTTGTCAGGACTAATGACTTTGACCTCACTGTCCGATCCCTCATCGTAGAGGTAAGGATGAGGACTGTTCTTGGGAAAAATCTTGGTTAGGAGGACTGAACTATCCTGTGTCAACAAAATACAAACCCCTTTTCTTAATAGCACTGACAAAGTAAAGCCATTGAGCAGAAACATATTTAAGGCATACTGTCCTATGGAAGACTTTTGACTAACTGTAAAGTTTCAGTGATTTAACAAAAGGAGCTTTTTTTCAGAAGTACTATGCTTAAAAACACTTCAAAATGTTGCAGAAGCTCAAACGTAGAGATTTCAGCTAGGCTGGAAATGTACAGTTTAGCTTGTGTTGCTCATCTATGAGCTAAACTGATACATGGCAGTCTGAAATATATCCATGAAAGGGTTTGCAGATAAACTGGTTTTTAAACCAGTGTAAATTCTGTGTATGGGCACTTGACCTGAAGATTTTCATCAAGGATTAAATGTTAACTGACTAGTTCCCTGTACGGTCCCTGCCAAATTTTGTTCTCACTTCCTCTGGTCCTGAGTAACTTCACTGCATTTGAAGTGGTTATTCTAAATTTGTCCCAGTGTAACAGACCAAAATTTAGTTTTAGGAGTCTCTTAGAGGAGCATTGTCTTCTGTTGGTGTGTTTGTAGATTCTTGGCTGAGAATCTGGAATAGGTGAGCAGTCCAATTCGGGTTTAAACCCCCTTCCCTACCCTGCCTTAAATCGCCTTGTTTCAGTTTTTATATACCTTAAAAATGTGTTTGGATTATTATAAAATCAGATCTCTTCACTTGTTCCTTTGATAACACATTACAGCCAGCTTAAATAGGCAAGGTGCAAGAAATCAAGTCCCATTTCCCACATGGGAATCACGGTTCCTAGCAGTAAGTGTTTATAAGATCTAATTCCTTTTTTTGTGGAGTAAAAATAATACTTTTTTAAAAGTCAGGCTGTATATGTAAATTATTTAGGGATAGATCTTCACTGAGGTTTCTGAAACGAAGCACATATTTATTATATGAGGACCTCCAGGCTTTAGAGAACCATATATGGGCAAGCGGCAAAAAAGGTCAATCTTTTTGTATATTTAAATCAGTCTCCAAATTACTTTGAGTCTTGTATAATTTCTGCTTTCTCTGTGTCTTTTTCTTTAAACATCCATAGTCAGGTAGCACCCTGCAAGCTGCATTGAATCCAACACCTAAGGTAGCCTTATAAACCCTGTGGACATTAAACTACTGGAAAACAGATTGGGTTGGTAAAAATAAGTGTGCATGTTCTCACAGAACCTGAGAAAATCACACCTTCACTTTGTTAAAAAAAATCTGTTTGTGCCACTCCAGTAATCACTTCATAACTGGTGGGAGAGCAGAACATATGTCTCAGAAGTGGTGGAATATAAAAGCCGCTGCCTCTAATCCTATTTTCTTTAAGAGAAAAAAAAAAAAATCAACAAAAAGCCCCAGCCTTTTCAGTATGTCATCTGTAAAATCAGTGCCAAGGGTTTTCTGCTTAAAAATCACAAATGAAATGTAAATTGCTCATGAAAGCAAAATGAAACTTTTTTTTTTTTTTTTTTTTTTAAATTAGGTTGGTAATGTAGTAGGATCATGCACTAAAATACTTGTTTGAAGCAGGAAGAGAGGATATAAAGAGGAGCCCAATCCTGACCTCCTCACTCAGGCAAACTCTTCACATGTAGACAACTTACAAAATGCCTCAGCATTACTGCAATGATGCGGTGAATAACCCCTAGTCCGAAGAGGGGGAACCCTCTGAAACTGGGGGACTAAGGCTCATCCCTGGCACCTGGAGTTTACAGGGTGCATTCACCTATTGCAAAGGTTCTTCTCTGTTTGTTTCTAGTGAGGTACCCTCATTAGAGCCATTATCCCTGTGTCTGCCTTCTTTTGGAAGAAATGTAGTTTAAAAACATTACCATGGAAGGATAAATATAAACTATATTTTAGTAGGTCTGGTTTTACTCTGCTACTTGAATGTACAAGGCTGCAGCAGCTGTTAGAATATCAAAACTACTATTCCAGAAGCACTGTAGTCCCTTACCTACCAGTAGGTAGCTGCGTCATCCTGCTCCCTGCTTGGAAGGGCAAGATAGCAGGAATTTCTGACCTGGGAGGGTTGATTTATTTTGTTTATATGGGTATTAATTTCCATTATTCTTTTGTAATTTTTCTATGAAAGTTTTAAATTCAAGTCCTTGTTATCAGTTTGTTGACACAGATTTGTTCTGTTTTCTATCCCTTCTTTTTTAGGAAAAACTGTGTGTGCTCCAGATAGCTGGTGATTTGAGTAGGAACTTGACTGCGTCAGGGTAGCAGGAGTAGGGTTATAAATGCTAAGGCATTTTGTGACCATTTCTGTGAAACTCCTTGGTTAATCCTTTTGCAGTTTTATTAGCAAGCGGAGTCCTGAAGAAGTAAAGCACTGTCAACAAGGGTGTTGTGAATAGCTTTTGTAGCCCTGCTGCAGCTAACGAATCCTACGTGCCTGCTGTTCCCGGAGCATTTCTGGGTTAGCTGTTCATGAGGGCTGACATCACCTCTTTTCAAATTTATCTTTTGGACTCTGCACCAGTGTGGTAAATATTAGGCAACATTATATTTACAGAGGGGTCATTTCCATAGAGAATGGATGGGACCTGAACATTGATCTGCTAGAGAGGAGAAGGAAAAAGAAAGAGGCTTCTTTTCTTTCAGGGGGCTGGGTGGTTAAATGGTCAGTAGCGAGAACGGTCTAATGTGTGGCAAGGCTGCTGCTTGAAATAGATGCTGAGAAGAAATCAGTCTAATGCTACAAGCATAAAGAGGAGATGATGGCAATTTAAAATGTATTCAACAGGACAAACATGCCCCACTTTAACACTTTTGAAATTAGCGTGGTGACAGGTTGTGCCTGAGAGATTTTGGTCCAGCAGTGTCCAAATTAAAGGTGAAAATACAAACTAACTGCTGACATTAGACACAGGGGTCTCAGGAAGGTTGTTTTTGTCAGGATTCAGTTTCTCTTTCATCTTGCTTACAAAGCCTTTCCATCTCCTCCCTACTTCCATCTTGCTGATCATCCAGGTGAGATGATCAGGAGATGTCCCCAAGCTAAGCCTGGGGTCTGTTCGGTGATCAGCAGGTTCCCCAAATTGTCACCTTTTGTTCCCAGCCATGACCTCATCCTTCTGCTGGTTTCACATGGATTGGCACTGGGCTGTACCTCTCCTCCGAAAGGCAGCACCTCCAGTGGTACCTTGTCCTTGGCACTGTGCGGCTTCAGGTGTGACTCAGATGGATCAATGCCACTGAAGGAGTGACTTGTACCATAAACCACACCACCCACTTTTTATCTGCTTTCCAACTCCAGACCTCGCTTTTCTGGTACAGGCCAACAAACTGTCCAAGGATTCAAAAAGTACTTGCCTTTGAAATCACAGTCTAAATAAATGTCTTTCGGTCGATACAGGGCACATAGCTCTTTGATAAGTTCTGTTGCACAATGAGTGTTAATGGATGTATATTGTGTGGAAATGAAAGCATGCACATTACTGTACGTAGTCATAATTTCTAGGGGGTTATTTATTCAAGTAAATAAGGTTTTGCTAAGCTGTGCTCAGCTATGCTTAACCTTTATTAATAAAAGTGGTACTTGGTGTGGTACAATTTCTTAGAATCAAGCGAAAATAGCAGCAAAAAGGGTAGATAGAATTGATGTTGTCATGAGGATTATAGCATTTACATTCTGGTGGTGATTATATATTCTACATGCCAAATCAGATTGTATTATGAGGTTCTAAATTAAGAAAATATTGTAACTAGTTTTATGTGCCATTATTTTAAAGCAGATCTGGATGAGAAATACTGGCTTTTTTTTTTTTTTTTTTTTTGCTTTACAATAGCTATTGCTTTAGAATAGCTATTATACAGTCCTGCCCTCTGGTCTTTTCTGCTTCTTTTGCTTCACTTTACTTTTGTTCTTACTCAGAACACAAGAAGTAAGTCACCAATTTTGGAACACCTTGAGTATGAAAAGGACTGAGTCCATATTTGTCAGTGCACTCTACAGCCCTTCTTCCACTTCTTTTCAGGTAAATTCTACTGAGCAGTTCATTTCTGTTTAACCTCAGTGGTTTACAGTACCCTTGAAATCCTCGTTAAATGTTAGTGAATAACTTAAGGAAAAAAAGTAAAGCAGAGCTGTTTGTCTTGCCATGTCTTTAAATCTGACCTTTATTGTTTAAGTTGCATTTGAAAAAAAAAAACCAACCATGAAGTTGTTGAAAGGTGAGTGCACTCCATTATGCTCTGCTCAAGGCCCTGAGAAAATCCCATTGAGGCACCAACACCAGCCAGTGTTTACTGTGCTACATTCTAAATGCATATTGGAAAAACAATGATAACAACATGAATTTCCTGCATTTAACATTGCTATAGTTAAGAAAGCATAATTGCACCAATTGCCAGGATTTCTTTTCACCAGCAACCTGGCCAGCGGTTGTGATGAATCACGTTGTGGCTTGAGAATGGAAATTTGCTCCGGCTGTGTGCTGGTGCTCCCGGGTCCCTCCAGGCATGCAGGTCCAAGCACAGACGTGGGTGGGAGAGGGGCTATGGAGGAACGTGGCTACCTACTCTTGTCTCACCTCTCCTGCGTTTCCTCTGACTCACGCTGTTGTTTTAAGGTGGATTTCCTCTCTGCTCCCCACCTAGTATATATTCGGAAATTCAAATGTATACATGCTCTTTTTTTTCTTTGCTTCAGGCTTCTTGGCGAAGGGAGAGAGCGTTTCAAGCCCAGTACCGCAGTTGCATACTGGGCTTGCAGTCAAAGCAAGTCAGGCCTGCAACAGTGGCGGTGGTACTGGAAAAAGAGGTTATTTTGCTAGGGTAAAGGGAAAAACAGAAACAAGAGGATCTCGAATAATGAAAGAAAGCTTAGTGTGCATGAAAACCTGGCACTTTTCTAAAAGACATACTGAGTCAACTGGAAACCAAGTTACTATAGTCTAGAGCTGTTTGAATGACATTTGTGAATAGTTTTTTTTTCCATTAATTGTTGAATAAATGACTCAGAAGCACATTTACCCCTCTTTGACAACCTTTATGTATGGCTGAATACTCTTCTCCAAATAAATTATTCATAAATGTTGAGCAATCAGTGAATAATTTATTCAAAATATTTTTTTCATTATTTAGTCCTCCATCCCATGGACTGTGAAACTCTGACTGTGCTAAAGTTAGTGAAAACATTCTGAATGATTTGACCGGTGCTAGGACTTCACCCAATTTGAAGTCTTTTGAGAACTAAGTGTTTCTTTTACTTATGGAACGTTGGTTTAAATATTAGTGGTAAACTTGCCTGTGAATTTGCCAATGTGTAGACAAAAATGAGCAGGAATTACTTCAGCTTTTATCAAGCTAATTCATTTAAGTTATAAGTTGAACCTGCATATGTGAAGGCGTAGTTAAATTGCTTTTTTTAGATTACCACAACATGATATTTCCTGTCATCTGAAGTCCCAGTTTATGATGAGTAAAATCCTACAACAATTGTTGAAGAGGACTCAGGTCCTGGCTAGTTTCCATTTTAGGGTATTAAAGCTATTCAGGAGTACACCAGCTTTTGCATTTTTAAAAAAATTGCAGCCATCTTTGAAAGTGTTCAGAGTTTGGGGTGTGTTTAACTGTTCTCTTCATTGACCAGATAAAAATGGCTCAGATGTTTCCGAAATTCCAGCAAAAAGTGTCATTTTTAAAATTGAGAATTTATTTGCATTTTGCAAACAGTTCTGGTAATTATAATACTCCAGCCTTAATTCTCCCTGGAAATGTGACGTGAGTCTTGACTTCCTGTCTTAAATTTGTATTGTGTAACTCCATGCAATTAAGGCATGGCTGGCATTATGCCATTGTTCGTGGGTGAAGTGATTCCTATGTAAATACTTCATTTTGTACCGCTAATTGGCAAATGGTATAGAGTGCTTTGGGATCCATCTGGAGAAAAGTTACTGCATATGTGTATGGTCATTATTACTGCGTTATCTCATTCCTTTAAGAGACACAATTGCTTTATTATTTGCTGAGCTCCAGGAGAGTACTTGGTACTACACAGATACTCAAGGAGAAAAGGCTACTGCCCCATGAAGCCTACAGTAGACTTGGCTGAGTGAGACAATGGCTGATTATTGAGCTGTGTGAAATACATGGGCTGAATATTCACATCTCTTATTAACAGAGATTTTAAAATCTCTCTATAGCATTATGATTAAGGTGCTTTGTTGGAGAAATGCACTGCAAGTAAATGACAAATGAAGAGAAAAGTAACTTGGTGAGTAACAAAAGAGAGAGCAAAACCTGAAAGAGGGGGAAAGAAAGATGAGAATGGGAGGAGGATTCACGTGGAGCATTTTAGAGATAGCTTGGAAGGAGGGAGGAGATGTTGAGAAACCTGGGCTGTTTGACAGATATGATAGAGGGAGGGAAGGGAGTAGTAAAGGAAGATAAGCGCATACAGAACAAAGCAGATCAGTGATTTTAGCAGTGATTTGTGTTGGGAAATGTGGGTTTCATAACTGGGGAAAATTATGACTACTGATGTCTGGGGATGGAGAAAAGATGGAGAGGTAAAGATGAGTTGGGGAAGGATAAAGCTGCAGAAGGTGTAGTTTCAAGAGTCTATGGAATCCAGGGGATTGGTTATCTTTTTTGAGAAAGAGAACTGTTGGAGATAAAGGAAATTCAGAGGTTGATGCTGTGTTATTGTAGGAACAGGTGATGTGAAATTTCACTGAAAGGGGAAGAAGAACTGACGTAAAAGGCTGGGTTTGGATGTGGGTAACTGAAAATGTGGCAGCCATTTCAGGAGCTGCCAGTTCATTAATTAACTAATTTATTAGTTGGCTTTAAACTCAGTCAGACCTTTCTCAAAAGCTGGAAGATTCAGCCAGGCCTTTTCCTCAGTAAGAAAAGTATGAAAAATGTCTCCTACTGAAAAATTTTTGTTTAAATTTTTTGACGGAAAATAATTTTTTTTCTCTGTTGCTCAAAGATGTTGCTAAAATTGAAGGCCCTGATCAATAAGACATTGAGGATTCTGCATCTTTGCAAGCACATGTGGTAAGAAGGCATCTTAAAAGTAAGATACCAAACCAGAGCTCGATAGAACTGAGAACCATTCCTGGTTTTCCTTACGTGTCTGTTGGGGTTTTGGACAAGTCACCATTTCTTTGTCTCATTTCTTCTAACTCAACAGACATTTCTGACTTCATCTGTTTAATGTGTTCAGGATCCGAACCCTGGAAGATTTTTGTTGTGGTTTTAGCTTACCTCATCAGGAGATTGGCAGCTCCAGACTTTATTCGGATCTAAAACGATTGGAGTGATGCTCTTGAGGTGTCTTTCCATCCTTATTGTCAAGACACGGATCGAAGAGGGACTGTATTCCAACTGGATACCTCACAGAGATGCCTTCATTGCATAGGATCTGCTCAGAGCTTAATGTGTCTGTGCAATGCAAAGCATAAATGGGAATCGTCTAATTTAACGTCTCTTCATTGCCTGCGTATGAAGTCAGGTCTGAAAGCTCTGGATTATGGGTGATCTGAAGGGGATGCTATTCTCCTGAACTTGGATGCTGCGGTGTTTGTGGTATCTAATTTAGCCATATACAGGCTGAAAATGATCCCACATCAAAACAAGAATGGTACTGATTTAGTATGGTAATCTGAAGATTCAAAATTAAAAGACAGGCTATTGAAATCATTATCAGATGTTGTGTCTGAAATACCTCCACTTTTCTCTAGAGAGAAGAAGGGTTGGCTGTGGCAGTTGCATGGTATCAGTTGTCCAGTTGTCAAACAACCTTTTAGCAGAAACCGCTGTATAGAGTGTTTTTCTGATGTGAGGGCCCACGCATGAGACTTTTTGTAAATACAGAAAACAACATTAATCTTAGCAGTAAACTGTATGTTGTGTAAGTAGGCTGTGTAGATTGATGTGGAAGGCTTAAACAACTGAGAACTGTTTAAAGTGTGCAGTTAAATTCACTTGATATTACCTTGATTAATGGTAGGTTTTTTATGCATCAGATCATTTTGCGCTAATTCAGTGCAACAGTGTCTGTGCAATAACAATCAATAGTAAATTATTTCCTGCTTACATATTAATTGAAAATCAGTGATTTCCTGCTTCCAGCTGTACCTATTGTCAATGATTGCACATGGTACCACTCAACACAAGTGATTTGTCTGTTAACCACTTTTAGATGTATATATATTTGGGTCTGGTTTCGCCAGGCTAGACTCTGAGATATTGCTTATGTTGAGTTGTACATGTCTAGTTTCAGTGCAACAGTCTCAGTCCAAATGAAGATGCCATTCTGCTAGAGTGAACATCTCTGGACGTGGCCCCATGACTTATGTGATCAATGATTAGAACAATCCTGAAAGGTTTTTTTACTCCTTAGTAGATGAATTAAGTGTATGAAACTCAAATCTACTTTAATGGTTTCATTCTGTGCTTGAGGAATATCAAGCCTCTTACTGGAAAAGCTGGCTGTGTCAAAAATGTGGCAAAGAGATGCTGGTGAAAGGAAGACTTGGAAGGATTTTTCACAACTGCTTTTTCTTGTGATGCTGTGTATTTTGCATCCAGTCTATTTCTTTTTGTGAAAGATGAACCAAAATGGCTGACAAAATCAGAGGCACAAGGCATACATAAAGTGGCATTCTGGGCTGGAAAACCATCTTGCAATGCTGCAGAGTATATCATCCCTCTTTCCATATGTCTTTGCTTACTAGTGAGGGTGAGTAGGTGTTGAAGTAGGAGGCACTACCTGAATCATCTGAGGGAGAAATAAATTGCTTGGGTAGGCAGTCGCCCATCATCCTGTGTGCAGGTAGACAGGTACCCTACTTTGGAAGTGCTCAGGTGGTTGTGTGTTGGGAAATTTATTTCTTTTGTCTGACTTTGTTTTCCGTTTCATAACTCCTTCTCCTAGCTAATTACATTCCTTCGAGGAGATTGCTTCGTTGGTCTCAAGGGAGACAGATGCTTTGGCTTGAGCTGGTAATAGTGCTGTTTGGGGGCTGACAAGCTGGGTGAATTTGCAGTGTGGTTGTATACATCCTCTTCAGTCACCAGTACTGTGTGTTTAACTTCTCAATATGTTCCATCTGTGGTAGCTAACGTGGGTATGGAATTTATGACTGCAAAGACTGTAACATACCACAATACAGGAGTGCCTCTTGAGCTGAAATGATGTTTTTAATCAGTACATTAAATGTTGTAGTTGATTGACAGATGGCTTTTTCTATTTTCTGGAATGAATGTACTCTAAGTTAATTGTAACAAGGATATCACATCTTGTATAACACCTTTCATGCTAACGGGTATTACAGAATTTTAAAATCCATGTGCAAGGAACACTTCATGTACCATGGAAATGCAACCACCTTGGGTAAAATGCAGTGAATTTAGGTAGAGAGAATGTAATTACCCATGCTGGAATTTGGCCAGCACATTGAGATTAAAACCCCTAATCTTACAGAGAGTACCATGAGATCTCTAATGACCACAAATGGTCAGATCACAATTTTATGTCTCTGCCTATAATGCTTTACTACAACAAGGGTATTTTCAATTGTATAATGCATTCATTATAATTATGAAGCTAATTTTATTCTCATTGTAATTTCCAATAATAAAGTTACAAAAGTGCCACTAAAATGTATGAACAAAACTGTATGACATGCTATTATGTTAAATACATTTTGGGGACATATTCTGCTCTCATTTATATTGGTATCTTTCTTTGAAGCCAATGGAATTCCTCCAGATTTGTGCTGGAATAACTGACAACAGAAGTTGTCTTTCCAAGAAAGCATTTTTTTATTCACATGTATTGTAATATGTTTGAAAAGTTAAATATTTATATTCTGTCCAAATATGGGAGAGTCCTTCTTTTATTTTTAAAGCCATAAAATTGTTAACAGACCCATGAAAAAAGAATATTACGGCTCTATGTCTGTTGGTTAACCTTCACCACAAAAATTGATCTGTGGGAATTTCTCACAGTGTAACATACTGTATCCAATTCCATAGTTATTACTGTAAACCTATTAGTGCCACCTGGGTTTGCATATCCGCAGTGCTGTCCAAGTGAAGACAGATTAGCTCTATCACATGTTATGCCAGAGGGACAGCCTCACGAGGAGTCTGCCCTCGGGGAGGAAAAAAAAAGGCTCAGACCTTTAATGAGAATACAGTGCTTTATAATAGCATTTGGTGGCCTAGAGATTTTCTGTCAAGTCACTTCAAATTAAATTGGCAGCCCTGCAATGTTCAGCCTATATGAGTTGTTGTGCGGCATATACTGTTAATGTTAAACCAATTCTCACACAAGATCAACAGAACATATAGAGGCAATGTTTGCATCTGTCCCTCTTTTTAAAGTCTAGGCCTTTATAAGCTACTGAAAGATGCTTTTTCCAGAGCAAAAATTTAACTTTGGGCTGAGTTATTCATGTGTAAATTCAAGCAATTTATTTGTGAAATTATTTGTAAATAATTGCACTTTTCTGTGTAGTGTAATAGTGAAATTAGTACCAGCCTAGGAGTGAACTGAATGACTTTGTTAGCAATTAGTGTGACTCCACTCCCACTCCCTCAGGCTGACTCCAACTGGAAGGGTGCAGAATTTGCCCCTGAGAACTCCATTTATTTCTGATACTTTCAGGACTTTCCTTTTTTAAAATGTAACATTTATGTGATATTTTAGTCCTTCTAGTGTCTGAAAATGTAAAAAGCAGATGATACTTGAAGATGACTTGCTATCATCATGCAGGAAGTTTTTTCCTTAAGATTTTCCCACATTTTTCATTCAGGACTCAGCCTGAAAAGCACATGTTGGTATCCTCTTTTTGTGAGTATCGATGGATTATTCTGGGGGGAAACTGGGGTCCACATCCTCAAAAGCAGGCAAGTACCATGTTCAATGGAATTCAAGAACTGGGCAGCTGGATAGCTATAAGGATCCCAATTGGCATTTCCAGTTATGCAAAGTCTTAAGAATACCTGCAGGATTTTGAAAGTTCATGAACTATCTTACATTTAATGATAAAGGAAGTGGTTTTGTGATTTCTAAGGGTAGAGCATTAGCTGTAACTAGTGCAAGACAATAGTAGATGAAAGTTAGCTTTCTAGCTGAGCAGTAGGTTTTGTGGAGAGGAAAGTCTAACGCACTGAAATGAGTGAACAAAGGGGCTATTTCTGTGTTTCAGAGCTACAGATTATCTTAGTCCATTATTGTATGAATATGAGATGAATAAGATTAGTCATGTAATAATAAAAGCAGCTTTTTGCTTTTATTAGGAAGCATGTATTTTCCACATCTTTCCTAGAAGGCTACTAAGATCTTCCATCCCATCTTCGGTATGTGCACATTTGTAAATCAGGCATGAGTGATTACTTTCGTTAGAATTATCTAAGTAAAACTGAAGCACCGTAGTCATGAAACAAGTTTGTATTTCCCTTTTTATTTAATCTAATCCTTGTTTTGGGATACAGTCCAATACTGTGTTTTTATAATATCCCCTACCCTCTGTATTCTGTTTTATAACTGAAGGAAGAGTGATGACAGAAAATCTTCCTAATGTGATCACATTCTTATATGTAACTGTAAAAAGAAAATCCAAATCTTGCTTCTTCAAATTAGAAGAGTAGGTCCACTGTGTTTGGTAAAGAGATTTACACTGCCAGAGGAAGCGTGACTTGATCCTGTGTGGTGTAAGCTAATTTTTTTCCTATCTGCTACATGTGTAGTCTTACTTCAGTGCATGTACCTTGGACAGAGTTTAGCTCAGTTTTCTTAATTTGCAACAGTGGACCAAATTAATCTGTACTGCAATTCCATTGACCTCTTTGAGTTACTAAATAATTGGATTTGGCCTGATACACTTTTCATTGAGTCCTATCTTGCGTTTCAGGAGGTTAACACAATAACCATTTTCTGTTTCTGCACTCAAACATGAGCATCCTTTTTTTTTCCCTTTTAATTCCTGCTAGAGAAAGGAGAGAAGACAAAGTGCTGCTGTAAATAGTGCTAAGTGACTAAAGGGTATCCACAGTTGCCTTGAGACCTCATTTCATTAGTTCATGTTGAAATCAATAGTAAAATTCCTGGTGACATTAGGGTGGCAGGAATTTTCCAACTGTCCCTCTGTAAAAGTGAGGTTCAGATCACATAAAGATGATACCCTGAAGGGTCCTGTTTTTTTCCATTGACAGTAGAAGAATCTTAGATTATTAACTCCAAAATAGCTCCAATGACAGAAAAAAACTTGAAACATTAAAGTACCTTGCCACTATCTCTAGTGGTGCCTTTGAAGTTCAAAAGCTAGGAGCCAAATTCTTCAGTGTGCCTTGAACAAGCTGTGTCCGATACGGGAAGGTGGATAAAGCTGGGCGTCTCTCTGAAGCTACATGAACTAGCTTAATCTGATTTTTTTTTGGCCTGAACTCATCTATCACCATTTTGTATGGTGAATCTTGGTAACAGAACAAGAGAATGCGTGAGCCTTTCTCTGTGAAGTTCGTGATCTTGATTCTGTGTCTTGATCTCAAAATGATGATGTATGCATTAAGGTCTACTATGTGTAGGCAACACTGGGGTTACATAAATGGCTCATGTGCAAAGAGTTTTTTGTGTGTGTTTAAGTATTTGGAGCTTTGGGGCTTTATGAAACAAATTTATCCTGGCAGTGTCAGTAAATTTAAGTCTGTGTTTTCTGAGAAATAATTGTCTTAGGAAGACATTATATTGAATAGGATTGTGAGAGCTTAATTTGAAGTTTATTTTTACATGCCAGACTCAAATATGTATTTAATAGATCCTACGAGTTATAATTAATTCATTTGATCAGTTATTATTATGATTTGAGATACTGGGCCTAATTCTGTGCTTTCCTAAAACTTGTGTGGTCTGACTTAAACTATATAGGATGCATATATGGTGTTATTTTCATTTTACGCAAGCATCAGTGTTGGCATGTTATGAAGAACCTGGAAATTAAGGCCCAGTAGTGACGTGCCTTGCATCCGACACAATGCAGACTGTGTCCCCGTTAGCGCGCCGTGCAGACCTGCAGCAACACATCTGCAGAAGGGAACTGTCAGCGCCTTCGACCTGCTGCCCACGCTGTGCACATCTCAGGAGGGTACTTCAGGCTGATGGTGGTCTAGTCCCGTGGACTGAATGTCAGTAATCCAAGTGAGTAAATTAGGGCTCTTGAGAACACATCTTTCTGGTTTAGCTCTGAGACCGTCCTGCAGTGTGACCTGAAGTGCGGTAAATGGAGATGGTTGGGAGGTTCGACTCAAAAGGGTCCTTGTGATCCCAGCTAAAGCAGTAATGTAGATGCACCCACATGGAGTGGTGTGTGCATGAGAGTTGCTCATTTAATTAAGTGATCACTTTTAAATCTCAACTTGCTTTTTTCTCTGTGTGCCAAGTCTTCTGCCATCACCAGCCCATTCAGAAAGAGCCAATGCAGGTGTGTGGTTCCTAAGAGCACTGACCAAAGGTTTCTCCCTGTCTGTCCTTGTTATAGGAGTGTATCAGCATGAGCAGATTAGAAGTGATGATACAGAATGCAGCTGTGTGATCTGAATGTCCTTACTGAGTAGTGTTTGATTAGCCAGTCAGCATAGTAGTGTATATTAAATCATTTTTTTCTCCTTGTGGGGTGTATTGGTATGGCTTGGTTCACTGAACATATCCCCGAACACATCACCCTTGAATATCACAAATACACATACCCTGCATGGATTGCAGTGAGGCTTGTGGTACTTATATAGATGCAAACCAGGAAGAACCACAAGGTGGAAAATAAATTTGAAACTGTATCTTGCTGAGGAGTGGTACTGCAGCGAAAAAAAAATCCAGTATAGAAACTAGATCCAAACACATTGCTGACTATTTCTCTGCAGTTCTTCTGTTAAACTTCTGATGGTCTTTAAACTGTTGTACTAATGTTTCAAAAGAAATGTAGTTTTACGGAGTGACTTGTCTGGGAATAGAATGAGATGGAACATCTGTCCTTCTGAACTGCTGGAATTGCTTGGCTGAAGCAAATGCAAGATGAAGAAAATGGAGATAAAAAGACAGTTGAAAAAAATAGGACTTGTTAATCTTTTCTCTAAAACACATACTAAACTTTTCAAGTTAAATTTACTCATACTATTTCCTGCTATTTTATACTACTACTACTTCTTCCCACATAACAACTGAGTTAAAAAAGGAAAAAAGTAAAACTGGTTTCATTACTGAGATAGCAACATATGCTAGGACAATTGAAAAAGTCTGATGTGTTTGGTGATCAGAAAATACAGTTTTATTTTTTTAAAATGATGTGAAGGAAAACATTTAATGATCTAGACTCCTGTATCATATTGTTAGCATCTCAGATAATTATTATGATGATCCATATTTTGTTCTAAACTGGTGTTCTAGAAAACATACCAGAATAAACAACCATTAAGCCTTCCGTGCCAGAGCGCACTTTAAGACTAGTAAAAGGTAACATTGTCTTTTTAAAATGTTTTCAGCAGCCAGTAATCTATCTTCATGGTGTTCTGTAAACCCTATTATCAGGGCTGCAGATTCCTACACATGACCAGTCTTCAGTAGTGAACAAAAATGGCATCTAAATCCCAAGTGACACTCTTAAGTACTTGGCAGCAGAAGGGCTCTTCTGAGGAAGATTAAGTTAATGGAAGCATTTGGGTAACATCTGCATGACTCTTCGTCCTGGTACGGCCAACTCACACTGCCGCAACACGTGACGGAGATTTCTTCGATTATCACTTAAGAACAAAACTGGCTGAAGTTCCTTTCCAGGCATTCGTCAGGCTGTAATGTATGTGTGAGAGTATAGAAACGGTGTGAACAGGCACAGTTACAAAGGTGCTCAGCCCACATGGACTTCGAAGAGGACTTAATAAAAATAAGATTACTCATTTAATGAAAAGTAAAAGAAATTGGGGGAAGAGTTGTTGTTGTAGCTGCTGTTTATTTGTCTTATTTACAGCAAGCCGGACTGTCTTTTCCAATCGAGTGCTGCCGCAGGCACACAGAGCCTCGTTAATACAGGCGATTAATGCACTTGCCCTTCACCTCAGTTGACCTGGGTTTAAATCTGTTATTTTGTTATAAGTTAGAGGAGTTCATTGCCCTTTCTTCAGCCCCTAGCTGGTGCCTTTCCACCTCATAAAATCCCCTTCACAATTTGGTATAAGTGCTGTTTTCTGGTGTGAAAAGACCCAGGGCTGCAGCAGCAGGGAAGAGGCAGGTCACAGCTGAGGGACGTCTGCGAAGGGGAGTGGGGAACCTCAGCCAGGGACTGACTCTGCTGGACTGGTCTTCCTTGGTTTTGCAAACTTCCATTTGAAATCAGGGAGATCCTTGCTTGTCTGCATAATGCAACGTTGGTTTCCATGCTTAGGTTGAACAGAAGTTACTTGGTTTCATTTTCTGTAGGACTAATATTAGAAGAAGAACAATGAGGGGAACATGAAGCAATTTAACTGGTACTGAACAGCACAATTTATGTTTGTTGGGATTTGCTGACAATAACGACCTGGCAGACGGGAATACAAGTCTTAAATTATTTGAAAAGGTTTTTATTCTCTGCTGATTGTTCCCACTCTTTCAAGCCTCCTTTCCTGCTAAGTCCAACACTGCCATCATTAAGAGCTGATTTTCATCAACAGCTACAGGAGGAACCTTCAGACCAATGCAAGCTCCATGGAAGTGCCTCCTCCTCTTTATTTCAAGACCTGACTAATTGGAAAATCATCCTGACTTACTGTTCCAAAGTTTGGAACAAAGGGTGACAAATTATTGCAAGTTTGAAAAGAGATCCATCCTGAGAAAAGAGAAGCTCAGAATTTTTTTTTTTTTCCCGTTGACAGGGAGTGTTTTAGAGGAAATCGGCATTTTCCAGAAGGAAGCCTTGGAAACTGAATTTGAAATTCGTGTATATGAACAGAACATCCAGCATTTTGAGCAGCTATACAGAAAAATAAAATTTGAAGAACATAAACAAAGCTGAAATTAGAAAAGAAAAAAACACTTCCAGAGTTTCACAGGAGAGAAACAGAAATCAGGGCAAAAACTTGCTGTGGCCAAATTCTGATATCAAGTTACCGTTCAGGTCTGAGCCCTAGAGAAGTGTAGTTCAGATCTGTCCAATGAAGTTTACTGTCATTTCCTTAGCTTCAAAATCTAACATTACCATAAGAGAAGTCAACTAGTTGTTAACAATTTCCAGAAACTTATTTCCAGAAAGTATTCATTCTCTCCAATGTATGTATTCCTAGAATTTCCCCAATCTGTTTAGGTAAAGGAGGAGTAGTTTTTCACTGCAATCATTTTTTCTTTAATCTCTTTCAAAGGGAAGGCATTGGCAGGCAAAGATTGGTTTTGCCTGCAGAATTTCATCTTTGAATGATGTTTTGTGTTTTAGGATGTGGTAGACATCCACTGTAGAACAGCACACTGGTTTCAGATGTTCTTTCCTTTTTGTTGCTGGTTACCAACTTTTTTTTTTTTTTTTTTTTTTTTTCTTATGATGCTGTTGCCCCGGCAGAGCCATTTGGAAAGAGACAGTGGGAGTCTGCTCCACGGCAATATCAGCTAGCTTAAAGTAAAGAGCTTTCATTGGGTTAAATTAACCTGCTAGCCTTTGTAATAGGAATGAAGGGGAGCTCTGCAGTGGGGGCAGCTACCTCCTTCAGAGGCATGGTAGCAGCCAGCTGAAGGGGGGACCCTCTAACAGCAGTTTGTTCAATGAGCAATTGACCACTGCTTGTAAAGATTTTCAGTGTTTATACCTAGAAGTTACTCCCACTAGTGACACTGTTTTATGTGTCATCAAATTGCTGCGCTCCTCTGGGTGGTAGGGCTCTGGATACATCACAGGGCCATGGGCTTTACAATTAAATGTGCAGTGAATTAAGGAGTTTACATTTCTTGAGAATGAACAGATGAGTAGATGAGTCTTCTTCTGAACCAGTTTAGTAAAAAAACCCACCCAGACTATTAATACCAGATTTTATTTTGTAAACTGTACTAAACTTTCTGATCCTACTGACCTACCCACTTTAGTGACTCGACAGAAAGACAAGAAAACTCTGTTAAACCAAAGCCTGTTCATCCCATTCGCAGCAGCGTCAGCCTGGAAGCAAAGCATCTGTCTGGGAAAAATAGGTGAGGAAGGAGACATGAGCATCGCTTGTGAAGCCAGGTCCTGTCTCGGGCACAGCCACAGTCTCAGGGCCAGCTTGTAATCTGGACTTCTGTGGAGCAAAGTTTAAAATCTCAACCAAGTTTCTAGTCCTGTAGGTTGGTGAATTAAATGTAATAATTTATAAGCTCCGAACACCAGTGTCTGGCAATACAGTGTGTTAGCACTGGCCTGAACACCCTGCAGATGAGCTTGAATGGTGGTGGTTATATAAAAATGCTGAGGACCTGTCATGAACTAAAGGATGTTCCTTTCAAGAGCAACACCAACCTTGTTGATGTGTCAAAAACTACTTTAAAACTGGTGTATTTCTTCTTCTGGTGGAATATGTTCCTTGGGCCATATCCTCAGGTGGTGCGTACAGTTGTTGAAGTCAAGCAAGCGATGGCAGTTTGAAACAGCTGAAGCTCTGGGCGCCTGGGGGTGCATACGTGTGTTGTATGTGGCCTGGATATTTATTGTAGGGATGGATTGCATGCAAGGAACCTGATGGTGGTGTGCCAAAAAGAGAAGGAAAGAAAATTCTCTTTCCACGGCGTGCTGTCAAAATCCTGCTTTTGTACTTTTAATCATCAGGGCTCTAGCTATTAGCCTTGCAATTGTTTAAAGATGTCATAAATATTTCTGATATTCTGTTAAATGCAGTCTGCTTTGATTACCAAACCTTGCTTGAGTATTGCACCCAGGGGGGTAATGATAATATTGATTTACCTACGTATAGTGTGCAGTATATCAGTGTTATCAGGCATGACTTTATTTTAGTAGAAACTTTACAATACAAATCTAATCTGATAGTTTTATATGATCTCTGGCTCTGGATGTTGGAAATAGGTTGCAGCTTGCATTGTAATGGTTTTGTTTAACACAGCACATGGCTTTTCAAAAGCATTTGAGGGCTAACCTTTACTCAGGGTTTTGTTCTTACCCACGAGTGGCCATTTTAATGATGACTCGCAAGAAACTGTTTGAAATGTTTCAGGAACCTGCTGCCCTATCTTTGATATTCTTGTTTGAAGGTCAGCCTTCTAGAGGGAGTGAGCTGTGTCGAAGGGTCCTGGAAACTTGCGGTTGAACAGGATTCAGAGTGGCTTAGGAGCAGAAAATATCTTATCTGCTGCCTGTTAAGAAGTGACCCTGCTGTAACTCCTTTCTGGCTGCTATTCCTAACCTACCTGCAAGGGAGAGGAAACCTTTGCTACAAGCTCTTCAGCAGAGAGTGGATCCAGGGGGACTCAGCTACATGTTGCAGTCTGAGGCCCAGTTTAACTTCATCTTTGCAGCAGTCCCAGAACTCTTCAAAAATGTGGGTGGAGATCCATTACACATGCTTACTATGGTTACTCGCCATGAAAAACAGTACAAACGGCCAACAAAGACTCCAGGTGGTGGATCAGCATTAATCATAATAGACCCAGGGGCAGAGGATTGGCAAGATACCATGAGAAATGGTTGTACATCCATCCCCTTGAACTCCATTACCTCCCGCGGGGTGACAGGCATATGGAGGTAAGTGACAGTGCCTCTGTCTTCTGCTTCCAGCTATCGTAAACCATGATCTGCTGTATGCCTGTGTCCTCTTGGCTGCAGGAAAAGGGTGCATGACATAACCCTCTGGTAGAGTAGGCTTAGATATGTTGTTTTTTTGAAAGCTTTCATGAAAAAAATAATAAAGATAGAAGCCTGTCCTTCAAATTCATTTGGGTTTAATTAGAGCAGCTTTTAAAGGGATTGCATGTTTGTTAGCCCACTTGTCTAAAAGACCATCTAGGTGATGAGCCAGAAAGATGCATCTTTTCTCCTCTTTCCTGTCTTCCTGTTGCATGTATTTCTGCTCATCTGAACCAGAAAGGGAAACGCTGTGGCTATGGAAAGAAGCAGGAGTGTTCAATGTGTTCACAGTGTACTCACAACAGGCCTGTCCTATGAGATATCAGTGGTGAACTAACTAGCAAGAGAAGAAGTTTGGGCTTGTGGTTGGCCTTGTGGCCGAGCTCTCTAGCTGGCAGAGCAGCTGCAGAGGCAGCCGGGGCCAAGCTGGCTGTGAGGAGATGGGGAAGTAGATGGGCTCTGGCCAGTGCCCGTCCCTCCCCCTTCCCTCGGTGCAGGGTTGTGCAGGGAGCTCTTTGGCTCAGAGGATGTTAGGACAGAAGTGGTGCCTCCACTGAACCACAGAGAGGAACAGCTACCAGAGTTGCTGAAATAGAGACTGTTAGATGCTGTGAGAGCTTGTGGCACTTCTGGAGGATTTTCTGTGCCTCATCCTCTTTCGCTGGAGCTCCGTCTCTCTCTCATCTGCATCTTCCCTGCAGTCCTTTCACTTCATTTTTGCTCCTTGTCTGCTCTGTTTTATCTTCAACTCTCCTGGCCTATTTCTCCTTGCATCTTTCCTCATCAGTCCCTTGTTTCTTTTAGTTCCACACACCCCACTTTATCTAAAGCCTGTTAAGACAGGAACAAGAATGGACCTCCTCTGAAGTTGTTTCTATCACACAATTTGCTGGTTGTGTTACTGCCTTTTCTTCAGCCTTTCCTCCATCGTTTTTTGTTTTGGCTGTGAGAGAGCTCCAGGCAGGGCCTGGCTGCAGCTCTGTGTGTTCAGAGCCTAGCAAGACCGAAGGCGCTCCATTCTCAGTAGTCCTTAGGCACTGATGTTGTAAGCAGAATTAATAGTAATCTCAGTGGATGCAATTGCTATTGTGGCCACAGACTTACAATGCAACTGTGGGAAAGTAAGTCTCCTGGTGTGTCTGATCTCTATCTGTAAAATAATACTTTTCTTCTAGCCTTTAAATAAGAATACATGGTTAATACTAAATTGGATTTTTAAATCTCTTTCACCATGAATAATCTTCTCTGTGATTAGCACGACAAGTTAAGTATGAAGTTGTTTTTAAATGGTAAATTTTAGGCTTACCTGTCTGCTTCTTAGATGTTACACGATTCTGCAGTGTGAGGTACTGATGTGCAGCTCATACATCCACATGTGTCCACAAACACACTCACATTACCATTCCATTGCTGCTCCTCCTTTGGAGGGTCCCACTGGAAAACTGCAAGAAGTTGGCATGTGGGAAGAGACTGTTGCAAGTTTTGTATCCCCCCACCAGCTTGTATCTTTTGTATGTGCACAGGTAGGGACAGCCTAACAGTGGAGACACATGTATATTCGCATGTTCACATGGCTGGCACATTTGTAGACTAGAAACAAGGCAATGGTCAGAGCTTATTGCTATTCCATGAGCCTCCTCAACAGTGTTACAGATGTGGAAAAGTGCAATGAGAGCAGTGCAATGTATGCTATAATCATACTTGCATAGCTCAAGAAAATATAGTACATCTTGTTAATTATGGATCACAAATATATTTTAAGATCCTCTGCTTAAAGGCAGTGTTGAAATGTAAAGCATTGCAACAGAACCATGCTAATTTGCACGGTTGACTGGGAGACCCTTTGTGGCTGAATTAATTTTGCAATTTGGTAAGTTAACATACCGATCACAGCAAAGCTCATGCATCACAAATTGCAATTATTCAGTGTATTTTGAAAACAATATATCTATTTTAGTTATTTACAGTGCTTAATGACTTCCTAGTAGTTGTTCAATAGCATCTCTTTTATGAAAATCAATGAAATCTTATTCATAGAGGCTGAAAGGGGTCAGGCGTATGGGGATGCTGGGCACAGATGAAGGTAGGGGTCCCTTTGTTCTCTCACCTGCACGCTGGCTGCTTGCCACTGCTGTCTAGCTCAGCCTACTGTCTCTTCTCAGAAGTGACTGAAAAACCCCTGATGCCAGCACTGTGGCTTGATTAGGGACTAGTTAAACGAGAGGCATTTTTGTATGCATTGCATCGTGCGCAGACGAGTGTGACTTGTACTACGCTATTGTTGATAATTGCTTGATAGTGGCCAAATAATAGATGAAAAGATGTTTGTAAAGCAGGGTTTATGAGTTTGGAAATAAAGTCATGGTAAAGTAAAAGTAAAGATCTTTGGTGTCTGACAGGAGGTAAATTTGCTCAAATGAGACTGATAAGGTTTCAGATGACACAGCTTTCAAGTATTAAATTGTTTGTCATACAAGTGTTAGTATAGAAAATGCTTGCTGCTAAGTACAAAAAACACCTTACAAGCTAGCAACCCAGTGAATAAGAAGGTCTCCTAGACGTTGTGATATGACTCTTTCTCGTGTGGTTCCCCTTTCTTGGCCTGACGGATCCAAAATTCTCACTCTCAAGATTATTAGAAAACCATCTGGATTTCCTTTGAGCTCAGCACATGGGATTGTATCCTTCTATCCAGCGCGCAGTATCTCCCCAGTCCTGCTCACCAACACTTCTGTCAGTCCTGCATTTTGTACCTCGTGATATTCCAGGCAGCGCAGGCCTATATGCTTTGCACGTGTGCCAAAGCCAATAGTTTTTGCTGTTTGCAGTGTGCTGGTAGCTGAGACAATTTTCTCACTGCTTTAACACTTCACTGGCATTTGACACTGAGGGCTTTGCTGCATGGTGTGCATCTCCCAGTACAAAGCAGGTAGCACAGGCTGTTCAATGTGTCCTTGCTCACACTGGATGGATGTCTCTTTTTTTGGAAGGGAATTCCCACCCCCTTCTGTTTTGACCAAGGGCCTGTGCTGATACGTTTCTCCTCCTTCCACCCACAGGGAAGTGAGTGCTTCCCTCACCGTTGGGCTCAGCCTGGCGGTTGTCTTGCCGCCACAACCTTGTCCTGAAGTCTGGTTATCTTGGCTAAAACCAAAGCATGTCCACAACCAGCGTAAGTGTAAAATATAAAATAAAGCATGCCTACCCTAATAATTTCAAACTGCAGGCTTAGCTAGGCCTTAAACCAAGTTAGGTCTGGTACTAATCAAGTTGTTAGGAGACTGTACATACTGACACAATCTGTCCGTGTCACTGTCTGTGTGGGTGCACCTCTTCCTCCAACAAGTGACCATCCAACAGGCTGTCTCAGGTGGTCTGTGGCCACTGAGCCTCCCCTGCAAAGGTGAGAAGACTTGAGAGAGATCTGTAAGACTAGGAACAACTCTAAACAAGGTATTTGGGTACGAGCATGCATGTGATAGTCCTCACGCATCTACGCAGCCTGAACCTCGACGTGTTCTGGGGGGCACTGCAGAGCAGTTGGGATTTGCAAATTAAACCCAAGTCCAGTGTAGACATTAGTGCTTTATGTAGCTCTGCTTTTGCATCCCAGAGGAACCTGCTGGTGCCCTCACCTTTCTTGTTAGTACCACTGTTTATATTTTGGGGTGTATGAAGGGGAACAGCCAGTATCTTGTTTTACTGTAGCGTGAGGAAAATCTATTTAAGTGCCTGAGGAAGGAACTGCTGGTTGCAGGTGTTGACGAGAGATGTGTTCCTCTTCGCCCCTGTGCTCCTGGAGGGGAATTCAGCAAAAAGGACCCGCATGTGGAGCATGGTCCCTGACTTCCCCAAAGCTATATAAACACAGCAGAAACAGTGGCGAGCCCTGGTGTGATGAGGGTGTGTCCACCCTTGTAAAAAATAAAAGAGGTTTAGATGATGCACTCCATTTATATATGTTAACTTGTGAAATTTTTACCCTTTTTTTTCATATATAGTTTGTGCTGAATGTTCTTGGTTCACATGTAAGGATGCTTTTCATTCCTAACTCGTTTACTGAAGCTTTCAGGATGATGAGCAGCAAATAACAATAGGTGAATAATGAATGAATAACAGATAGTAGTCCAGCATGCTTATCACTAATAGTCTGCTGGCATCTCGCAGGCTGCAATTTGCCCACTTAAGCTCTGACCAGGTAAATGCTTGAACACATTAGAAGTATATGAATAATTTCACTAAAAATATTTTTGGTTGATTTCTTAAAATTAAAAATGTCAGTAGTTCCCTGTGAAGATGATGTTTTTACTCCTGTGCTTACGGACACTGTATAAGGCATCACTCTTTCACATACTCACAGAAATGCTTTATCTCTGGTGAAATATGTCACCTCCTTTCTTGAGCTGAATGCTTCATTCCTCTCACTCACAGATCTAATACCACAGTGAATTAAATGTATTGATGAATCAGGAATGAAATCTACAGTGAATATGATTGCTTAAAAATAATTCCACCAGACATAGTTTAGAGATGTCATTTTCTGTGGGCACATATGCTGTATGTATGGGTATATAAAACAGCATGTGGGAATGCAATGCTATTTAACTCATAAATGGAGAGCAAAATTTTATTGGTCACAGTAAATATTTGTTCAAGGAAAAGGAGAGGAGATGAGAACAATCCATATGAAAAGAAAGAGAACACTGAAAATATTGTTCAAGGACAGTTTATCCTTGTGGAAAATATGACCCCCTGTAAAGCTGCTGAGTCTGTTTGCAGATCATTTCAAAATAGAGTCCTTGCATTTGCCATTTTAGTTTGTTTTGGCTGTTGGTGTCCAAACTACATTCCTAGCAAATTGCATGAAGTGCTTATTCCATTATTTCTATTGTTATGTTTCTCAATAGAATGTGGTTATCTTGAGCGAGTGTCATGCTTTAGTACATTAGCACTAAAATGCACTAATGCTTTTGCAAAGAGAGTGTAGGGCGGCTGACATTGAACTGGTACCTTGTACCTTGTCTCTGGAGATTCCTAAGCCAGAGGTTGCTTTCAGCTTAAAATGAAGAAAGAATATTTGCATTTCTTCATAATCTGGTCTACTCTTGTGAAACCATGACCTGTGCCAGTTCATATACATTCTGCTCAAACTCTGTCCAGGTGCTGGGATTTGCTTGACTGGTCCTAACTGGTTTTTGGATGAGAGGTGTTTTAATCTGCTCTGAATTTATATTTTGCATGGCTTCAGTTTTCACATAATGAGCCAGCTTTATCTGTCATGTGCACAGTTCTGCTTTCTTCACGTCCCAGTTCATAATTTTGTTACATGCCTTTTGTCCATAGAAAATAAAGGAATCAGGGAACTGAAATTGAATTAGACCCAAAACGTGCTTGAGTTTCCTGTTTTTCTTGTATTAAAATACTTTTTCTATTGAGACCCAACATGCGGCAGTTTCCTAACCACAACCACAGGGACTGCGAGAACACCCTGAGTTTCGTCGCACAGCACAGCGAAAGGGGCAGATCTGGAAGCGGGCTGGGGATGTGCTGGGCAGAGCAGCGCGGGGAAGATGCTGTCCCACCGCACTGGCAGCTGCCCTGCTGCTGGTGGACAAACGAGTTATTTTTGTTCCTGGACACTAGCAATGACTAGGTTTGTGGTTCACCCTTTGTCCAAGTCAGATGTCATCTCTCTCTTTCATCCTCCTTTCCTGCTTTTTTCCCTGTGCCCTTTCTGTTCTCTCATCTTTTTTTCTATCCAACCCCACTCCTTCTTCTTTCACTCTGCCCTTGTTTTTTCTCCTTCTTTAGTCAAACAGACCTAATGAAATACAAAGCCTGACCTCTCCTAAAGAGTGGGGGGTTGTCCTTTTTTCTTTTTAAATTATCCACCTGCCTAGATGTTTTCACCACCTAATTGCTGTAGTCACTATTGGGAACACAGATAGCCCCTTTAATACAGCCACTAAAAGCCTTTTGATTTAAAACGATGTCTTCAGTTTTATGGCTTTTCTGTGCTTCTGGTAGTATCTTTCTGCAAAGACTAAATGGAGAGACAAAAGAAAACAGTGCAAGACCTGCCTCCAGCAATATTTCCACAGCCCTATTACGAGGGAGGGCTGCTCACACTGAGGTCACTGCTAGGAGAGCTCATCGCTGAGTGCAAAATACATTCAAAAGTTACTTTATTATAAGATTAACAGCTCTATCGTGAAAACTAGCAACATTCCCCAGCTTGTGGGAATCAGTTCTGCTGCATTCCAAACCAGGATGTCCTTCTGACACTTTTTTTTTTCTGTGGAAACACTCATAAATTTGACCATAGTACTTGGAGATGAGCTAGACCCGTTCAAACACAGTCCCTTCAAATCTACACTCTCTCCCTTCTTTGTCCCAAGGAGGAGGTACTCTCTCTCCGAGTCTTACATGCCCTAGTAAACTAAGGGATATTTTAGATATCTTGCTGTTTGTTTTGGATTAAGTGGCGCTGTTTAGGGAGTAGTGTTCTCCTTGGTGTGAATGGGAGGGGTGGAATTTGTAGTTCCTGTCTCAAGAAAAAAGATATTTTCACAAAAGATAAAGAAGCATTTTTATGTGTATGTAGGAGAGGGAGGCTTGCTACGAGATCTGAATTTTGGATACCTCCCAGTTTAAGGGATCTGCGGTTTGGGCATTGATAAAAAACTCTATTCTTAACGGTAGTAAGAGGGAAAAAACCCTCAAACATTATTATCTCAAAATGCAATGATTTTATTTTTATTGACAAATTATTTAACAGATTAATTGGATCCTTAATTTAGACACTAATTTGATGATCTACCCGACAGTGAAATAAAGGCTGTTGACTATTCATTATCTCATATAGAAGACAAGCACAGTGTTATCGAAGTGATTTGTGTACTTTCTGAAGTCGAATATGAATACACACATGACTTTCCCAAGTTTCAGCCCATCATTAAAGCCGTGTGATCTTACACTAACATTTTGGTCTAAGCTTTACTGCATAGTAGCGTAAAACTTCATTACACAATTAGGCAAAACATAATTCCTGTGTTGAATACTAATTTTCTGAAGGCACTGAATGCAACCTTTAATTAATATTTCATCTATGGCCAGGTTTAGTACCTTGAATAAGCCCTAACAATATTGCCATCCCCCAGCTTTCTTAGAGGTGTAGTTTTGAGTCTGTTTGCTTGTTTGCAATTCTGTCTAAAATTAACTATTTTAGTTATAAACCTGACAAAACAAGGAGGAGCGTAATCTTCTAATAGCCTGCACGGGCTATTTTTATCCTCTCTCTCTCTCATTATTGTTGCACCATGTCTTCCTTGTTAACTTTTGATATGAGCTATCACTTTCCTCCTTAAGAGCCTCAGGATCACAGTTCAGTTAGAAGGCTGCGCGTGTCAATTGGACCTGTTGTTATCGGGGCCTTTTCTACCAGGACTGTTTTTCCCCTGCTGTCAGATCTCCCCCCACCTATTCATTCCTCCTGCTTAAGGCCTGTTTGACGCTGTTGTAATGACCCCCCTTGGGAGATGTACAATTGGATTTGTAAGTTCCCGCATGGCTCCTGCTTTTAATGCTTGCTCCTGAGTCAGCACTGTATGCATGGCTCACTGGAATACAGTGAAAATTTGAATAATTTCTGTTCTCTTCTCTGGATTGTATTGCTGTTTGGTTGCAGAGAAGAAAAGCACCTCTAAAATGGTTCAGGAATCTCATGCTCTCACATAGAATTACACTGTAATATTCTAGATGCCTAATTTTTCAGTAAATCTTGGCAGCACCTAACCATTTTTGTTAGAAGGAACCTGAGTTTCACCAGAGCTTTATAGTTAAATACAACGGATGATGGATTTTCTTTTATCATGTAGCAGCACCCCTGATGGACAGTCCAGGCTCTGCTCCAAGTTGTGCTTGGTCAAAAGATATGTGGCAGCATGAGGCTAAACTTGTGTGCTGGTAGAACAATGATCTCATAGCTAGATGCTGGAGTAAAATTAGCTGTGGTCAAATTTACATTTTAGAGCAGGGATGAATGCTTGTCCCCTGTGTCCTAAGAAAGGGAAGGTTATTTTGGGGAATCTCTGGATTCCACAAGTGCTTCTGGAGTTCAGAATCAACTGATTGCTTTCCTATAAACGGAGTGTGGGGGGTTAATGTTTCTTCTGCTTCAGCCAGCCACCATGGGTTCAGCTCTATGGTCTGAACTACGCGCAGGCTTGTATCCTTACATCATGTGTTGATGATTCTCCTTCTGCCACATACTTTGGCAGGGAGTGATGCAATCTATCAGAAACTCTAAGCAATTATTTTCTTTTGGGCTGCATACCCTTGGTTATCCAGGTAGCAATTACCCAATCTAAATATTTGGTAAGTAGTTTGTAATCCCTGTGGAGAAAGCATATGCAAGCCTGGCTCTGACCTGATTAACTTTCTTAGTTCCCTGACTTTACCAAACAGTACTGAACACCTAAGGGGAACTAGCATGTTCCCAGGTACCTCTGTCCTGAACAGCATCAGTAAAAGCTAATCATCCCTTTGGATTTGGTGTTCCCTTTCATCTTGGGCTGGCTACATCCCAGTGGGTGCAGCTTCTGGCAACACACCCTACAATGTAGGTGTTATTCTCAGAACAAAAGTAGAGGACTGCCAGATGTCCAGTGTCACCTGCCCTAAGGAAATTTTCCTTCCAAATCTCCAAGTGGATTGTTTCACCAGGTGACTGTGCTTGTTGCTGCGGTCTGCTAGTGTGACCATGTGACAAAATGCACTGCTTGCTTCCGTGTTCAAGGGAAGTGGAATTTAACTTGCTCAGTTGTATTTTGCAGCTGCAAAGAAGGAAAAAAATAGAAGTAAGAGTACAGTATGGGATGGGCCAGCATGTGTCTTACTTCCTGCGTTCTGGCAGCAGTCTGGGGGAGGAGGGACACGGCGCCGTTGCAGTGACTATGGGCCAAATCCTCAAGAGTTCAAGAGCTGCACTCGGGAGTGGAAAGAGATCTAAAGTATTAGGACCATTTTAATCCCTAGGTGACAAAGAGCTTTGAATACAGAAGGCTGTTCCGTTCATAACAAATCAATTCATTTAATGATGTTCCCTTTTCCAGCTTTTCTGAGGTGGCTGTAGATGGCCTTAGAATTTTCTAATTGTTTTCCACCTTTTTTGGACAAGCTTATCCCCTGCTTCCTTGCATGCTGGCAGGCTTAAGTGAGACAGAAACATTACTTGAAGGCTAACTTCCTGCAACATCACCTTCTCCTTCAGGGCTCCAAACTTTTCTCACAAAAATATTTCCGGTGTCACTAATATGAAAGGGTCCAGGACAGTTGAGTATGTCCCTTTCCTCAGCCAGCTCCATCTGTCTGATGTGTTCAGTAGCAGGACCGGCTGCTCTGGGCTCACCAAAAAGGATAGCTTATGTTTTTTAGAGCTGAGTTGTCAAGGGTGGCCCTTGACAAGACTTGAACTTATTCTCCCTGAGCTTAGTGAGGTGATTTAACTGCTCATCTCTAGCCAATAAATCTGGTAGTCAGAGGCACAGCAAAGAAACACAAGGAAGTTATTTTAATCTTCACGCAGCTTCATGGGTGAGGTCAAGTTCTTACCCTATGATTCACCAGCAGATTTCGTCGGGATGAAGGGGTGAACATTGGTTCCCTCATGTTTCTTTGTCAGTTCCCACATATCAGCATTCCTCCCCATCATGGCATAAAGAAAATGGACATGACTCACACTTCACAGGTTTCAAGTAAAGCAGAAATCAGAACATGAGACATGCTGAAGTTTATGATAGTGGTGTAAGTTACGGGTCACTTTGCTCCCTAGGGAATCAGCTTAACTCCCCCAAATTTTCCAGAAAAAAAAAAAAAAAAAAAGGAGGAGGGCAATGAGGAAAGGAAAAGGTGCTCCCATTTTTTGTGGTGTTACTACACAGAGCTGAGCTGCCAGGTTAGTAAGATCTGCAGGGAGATTGTGGTTAGTGCTGGTGGTTGACTGGGCGCCACTGCATTCCTTGCAGTGGGACTCAGGCCAACAGCGTTACACCATCAGCTCTGAGGGATCACCAACAGCACCAACTGCCAACAGGAGAGGAAAATGCAGCAGAGTTTTTGATACCTAGTTTTTTTTTTTTAGGTGAGCTTTAGTGACACTAGCTGTTCATCCGCCGTGCCCATCCCTGGAAAATGAAAGTGTTGGCCTGCCCACCTGCAGTCTACCAACTACCTGTAACAGAGTAGTTGCTGTCAAATGTAATAGGATATAAATATTTGTGAGGTTTTATGGTTTTGAGGGTTTTTTTAAACTATAAATTCCCTCAGTTCCTTTCTTCCTTCTCTTTGTCAACAGGCTGTGGGTCATTAGTATCAATAACACAGATCTCTCTCATGCCACACCTAAACTAAATTGTCAATAGGGGGTGTTGTAGAAGATTCACACATCATTCCAGCAACTGTAATATCTGTTGGGAAATGCAAAAACACCAGGTGCATAGCTGCTGGTTAGAGTTTCCATTTACTTTACCTGGGGCTTTTCTGTAACATGCAGCAATGTACGTCACATGAAGAAAAAAAGTAGGTGGAAGGTTCTTTCCAAACCACATTGACCGAAAGAATGTACGTGTCAGGTAAGCTGTATGCTGACATGCTCATGCGTTCTGCTGCGGAAAGGGTTACCTTGTCAAGGAAATCTTCCTGGTGCAGGTGTGCATCCTAGCAGATTCATTCAGAGACTGAGAGACGAGAATGAGCCCTCCCTCATCTGACATGTACAAACAGCGTTTTATCCATTTGTCTCCTAGGACATTTGCTAGCTGTCTTGTTAACCTTTTACTCAAAGGTAGACACATATATTGATGGAAAAACAAACCATAGACCACAGACCCCCTGCTTCGCATTCCTCACCTCCTCAGAATAACACTCACCATAGAACCGTGCAGACAGCACTGATACTTCAGTGGGTTTGGAGCTGCGTTTCCTCCTTGCACTTCTAAAGCACTTCTTCCACTGCTGTGCTCGTAAGCTCGTCTTCCTACTTATTATTTGTACTGTTGAGTAACTACCTGCCCCCTCCAGTCCATCACATACATCCCCTTCCTCATTTGCATTTTGCATGTATGTGATGCCTCCTGTATCTCTGAACCTAGGGTGGCTGAGACACTGGGACTGGAATTTATCCCTTTTAATACCAAGTCACAGGGTGCTCCGTGCATCTCTCACTGACCTTCTAGAGGCTTCATGAGCACCACTAATTTTACTTGCTTCTAACCAGCCAGTATCAAGGCCAAAAAAAATTCAGGGCCTGATCCTCTTCTGGGTGAACTGTTTTTAACTTTATTAACATTAAGAGGGAATAAGAAATTTGTGAGCCAGAGCCAGTAGCAGAGCATAGAAAGGGGAGTAATTTCAGGAACAGAAATATCTGTGAAGGTTAATCTTCAGCTATCTTGCCTCTAACTTCATCATCATCTGGTCGCAACAGACTTGTGAGCTCAACAGAGCCAGGTTAGCTCAGTACTTAAATAAAAGAGCCTGGAGGTGTTGTCTTGGTGGTGTTAAATAGTGATCTTCTATCTTACCCAAGCAAGCAGATTCTTTTGCATCTTGCATCATTGCATTATCTGAGCCTTTCTTGCATGTCTGCCTTCAAGCCTCCTGGGCTGATTGGTTGGGATTATTGCCTGAGGTTTTCCAACACTAATTTTATTTTTAATAGTATTTATTTTCTCGAACAAAGCTCTGCATGCTCACACACTGCATCTCATTTAAGTGAAGTCAGAATTTCTTTAAATAGTAATTATTTGAAAGGGAGGAATACCCTCCAAGTCTTGTAAGAATATTGTTTATAAATATTTGTGCTTTGCATCTCTGTAAATGAAAATTACCAAAGCAGAACAAGGATTTATTTTCAGTTCTCTTTAATCTCAAAGTTATGCTTTGTACTGTATGACATGGGATTGACCCTCGCGGGACTGGATCCAGCCTGAATTCATATCTCACTCAAATCCACATTTGTACATTGTTTAGGGTGTTTGGTTGGGAAGTTTTAGCCTGACTGTTTCAAATAATTCATACTTCTGGTGCTCAGTCTCAGTAAAATCCCCAGGAACTCTAGTAGGTTTTGTAAGCACTTCTTCAGGTGAGAATGTATTCTTCAATATGAATTTAGATTTGATACAGTGATAGGACCTCTCCTCTCATTTCATTTCTTCCTAAATATATATACATATTTTTTAGTTTCCAGGTTCCCATGTCAAAAAATCCCTCAAAAACCTTTGTGCAGTGCCTAGCACAAGGGGGTTGGGATCATAGCTTGTTCTGTAATACAAAACACCATTTAAGAGTTAAAATAAGAAATAAGTTGGACTGACTACTGACTCTTCTCCAAGAGGTAGTCAAAGGTTTGTAATAGCTAGTTTGGTTGACAGCTCAGGAAAGAGAAGCTCTCTGTTCTGGAAGCCAGTGTTGGTGATAACGGTGTGACTTTTGCTGCATTGCCTTGCCAGATACTTCACCACTGGAATAAAAGCAAGTGCTTTTAGCAGAGTCCTGTAATTCAGTTGTCAGTTGCTAGGGAGGTCAGTCACAAAGCCACAGCCTGCTGTGGTGGCAGCAATACTATGGAACTAGTAGGAAATAGCCTTTGTGTAGTGCATTTGGCAGACAAACAGTTAAATTATGAAGCTGCTACTATTACGGATTTTAGTCTGTAATAAACTGGGACAGATTTTAGTTTGTAAACCCATCCTGAAAAGTCCATCTGTCCATGTCTAACCCTGGGTTCACTGAAGACACTGAAGTTCAACATGTAGGTTAAAGTGAAAATGACATTCAGTATTGGTTTTTGTATAGACTAATTTGTTGGCTGGAAAGCAGCAAAGCTAAAGAGGAGGCTGAAAAGCTAGTGAAAGTGCCGTGGCAACTCACTGTAAACTTCTAAATCCCTGGCAGAGAGACTACATCCAATTGCTGTTACTTCTATTACACTTAGATAGATGATAAATTCTTCGGGGAGCAGCATCATCGTTTTGTTTTGTATTGTGTCCATGTGTGCTCTGTGGCCGTGCCTCCTGGACTCAAAGCTATTATAATGATACAGATGGATCCTCTGCACCTCTGGACATGACCTCAGAAGGCCAGGTCTGGCTGCTGCTCCCTGGGTGAGCCATGGGAGCAACTCCCATGCCTTCCTCCCTGCTGCCCTCCTTACGGAGGTGCAGGAATGAGAATGAGAAGAAACGCTAGTGTGTCTGCCAGCCTGTTCTGCCTGGCTGGGCTTCATTGTTCTTCTCTTAATTTCATCCCATAATTCATTCAAGGAATAGTAATGTGAGACTTAGTGTCCCATATGATTTCTTGCTCTCTTACTAGGCCTCCGTGCCCTCACCGGGGTCAGCATCCTTCAGACATCCCCAGCCTACCGCATTCTCCTGCCTCCCCTTCCGTTCCCCCAGCAGCGTGCTGTCCTTCAGCCAGGTTATACATATTTTTTCAATCCCAGTCGTTCATGGTCTCTGAGCACAAGGCTTAGCGGAGAGCTATGCTGCCAGCACTGTGAGACACCCCAAAGAGAGCCTGGCCGTGGCTCTGCCTGTTTTCACACCTCTCTGCAGATGGAGGCTGTGGACCCGCTCCCCTTCCCGGCGCCCCTGCAGGCGCTCTGCCCGCTGTTGGCCTCTGCTGTCAGAATGACTTTGGCAACTGCCACTGCTGGATTGCATCACCGTGCACGTCTCCCAGGTGGCTGCAGCTTTAGAACTCGCCTATCAGCCTGTCTATCTGGTATTAGGTTTGTATCTTGCCTGTCTACCCAGGGTATTGACTCAGGGGCTGCTTTTGCAGCTTTAATGGCAGTTTGGGCATGGCAGCGCTGGGATGTGGGTGCTATGTCAGCAAACATAAATCCTGTAGTTGTCCAGGCTTGGACCACATTTTTATGGCGTTGCAGGAAATGGAGGTTCAGCACACTGGAGAACCACGAAGATAGGTGACGCGGGAAGCGAGGCGAGCGCAGCATCCGCTCACGTGCCTCAGAAGCCGCTCAAGGGAAGGGAGCAGCGTAGCTAACTGGCACCATCGAGGAGACGGCCAGCTTCCCCTCCCATGATTTATATGGAGTTTACGGTGGGGTGTGGCCAAAGAGGGTCGGTGGGAAGCAGGCACATACGGTTACATGGGATTAGCGAGGAGCAGACAGACGGCATCGCAGGACCGGGCAGGGGAGCCTGCACGTGGGACGGCTCAGCCGCAGAGGCAGCTGGCACCGGAGCGCTGATAAGGAGGAGAAACAGATGGCCACGCAAGCCCTTACACACGCCTTCCTGGTAGGCCTGCTGGAGGCTGGTCCACATCCCTTATTCCCCAAACAAAAATAAATCTTTTCCCTTCCCTTGTTTGAAGAATTCATGTGGCTCATTAAGGTTTCGTGCCACTAAGCGTGCTCCTGCAGTCTTTGCCTGGGTACATCTCTGCTGCTTTTGAATGACACAGGATCAGTCCCATTTGGGCCTCCACCATGCTGTTGTGACACGGTTACACAGCCCTTCCCTCACTGCTGCAAGTCTGCAATGTGAGAAGAAAAGAGAGAAAAAGGACAGAAGAAAGAGAAATACATATTATGTAAGATCCCCCAAGAACAATTCCAGAATTGGCCTTGGTACCAAGGGGAGTGTGTAGCAACTCGTAGGGGTGAAGAAGTTAACATGACAGACTGCTGAGCGAATTTTGTTTAAGAGGTGTTCTGTATTGCCAAGGTAAGAGCAGTACGATGTGATGTGGCAGTTGCTGTGGAAACCCTTTGGCTATACGGCTGAGAGCAGAATACAGCGCAGAAGGTAAGCGCAGCCTAGGTAGTGCCTAGGTGTAGGAGGCATAGCTCCAGCATTCAGCATCCCCTCTCTGCTGCAGTTCATTGCTTGCAGGCTCGTGTTATGCAGCTCTGTCTATTCTCTGTTACTACACAGCCACCACAGGGATGAGGTTTGGAAAAAGCACAGAATGTTTCTAGTAGTGCAGATGTTTTCAATGAATTCACCCTTCAGAACTGAAAGCGAAGGAGGCCTGGAAGGGGAAGAGTATTCGTAGTGAAAAATATTCGGTTCATCCATATGTAGACCCAACGTGAGCCTGGGGGATACTGAGTGCCCCCCTGTGAAGTGACAAGTGCCCTCAGTCTTCACTGAAGTTCTGCTGAAGGCAGTGGGTATGCCTGCATGGCAGTTGCAGCAATGACTGCTTTTTGGCTCGTTAAATTAGCCTTTGTGGCTGCGCTCCGGCTTCTACAGTGTGCACGCTTCAGTATCTCTTTAGAGGCTTGTCTGATGAAAAGGGAAAACATTCAGCATCTTGCCAGATCAGGGCCTGGATTTTGAAATATTTTTGTAGGTTAAAATGAGAATGCATATGCATGGGCTTGTTTTCAGGCAAGCTGAGCACTTGTAGCTTGCAGAATTGGGTGCAAGTTTTAGATGTTCTGAGTTTCCAGAAATCAGTCTCAGAGCTTTTTGTTCCCTGTTACTGTCCTTATCACCCTTGCCTCCATCTCCTCTGCTGTTATATTGTATTTTAGCTATGGAACTGTACATTTATGATACCGTTTGTTTGGGAAAAAAAAGTATAAAATCTGCTCAGTCTATCCAATTTAGAGGTTTACACTGCTGAGTGACTTCCACGTAAAATCAATCAATGATAGTGAAATCAAGTGGAAAGCCTGTGAATGCCTCTCAGAATAAGGCCCCTTTCCTCCACCATGGCTCTAACTCAGACAGTGACCTGGAATCTGGCCCGTTTCACTCACTGTGAAGCCTTTGGGTGCAAATTTACCTTCTAACATGTCGCAAAAGAAGCCCCAGGACCCAGTCTCCACAACTTTCATATCTTAGGGAACTGGTAGAGATGGAAAACATGTGTGAGAACCCTTGTCAGTGTAGTATCTCAAATGCTAACCTAATTCTAGAGAGTACCATCAACTGTAATCTTATGTGACTAGGCTTTCTACTGTTACAATAGTTCTGAAAATATTTTTAAAGGTGCCAATGCATATACAAAAAAGTGGGTATAGTTGTAGGACTATCTATCTGTACTTTTGATGCCCTCTCTCCTTATCCCCCCATCTGTTTCCAAGAATGTCATACCTGGAAAGAATCATTTCAAATTAATTCAATTTGTTTCAAAGCAGCCTAAGCTCCATCCCTCACAAGGGCCACTCAATCATATTACTGCTCCTGTGAAACTCCTAATGGGACCCAAAACAAGTAAAAGTGGATTCAGGTGATCTCACATATTAAACATACTAATTAAATCTGGCAGCAAAATGACTTTGTGAATTTCCTTTAATCCTGTTTTTAAATTAGGCCATATGTATTTTGGCTTCAGATTTCACATGCTCTATTTTCTGTGAACTTCCTTTTAACCATGTTCTGTGGCCGATTTACATCCAATTGTTTGAAAATCAGTCTTAGGTGATAACTCTGGATGATTAAATATGAAGTATCTTAATTCTGCTTTGAAATCCACCTGTTCCTTTGAAAAGCTTAGTGAGTATCTTGTATGGGAGGTTCAAAGCTGTACTGATCTGACTGTCTCTACTAAAAACCCAAATGTTACGGATCTCTGTGTTTTATGAGAAACTTTCCTTAAAGGAAAGTCTTGGTATGTATCCCACCTGTAGAAAGTTGGGCTTGCATTTCAAGGAGGTCAGTGTTGTTAGCCAAAATGTTAGTGGTCAGTATCTACTTGGATAAATAACGAGCCATGATGGGTGCACTCCCCTGTTGCACATATTTTAACTTCACAAAGCCAAAGCTCCAGATGGTATCTAGGTTTTATGGTGGTACCCGAATGGACTCTTTTTTACGAGATGGGAGCAAATTCCTTGTTGCTTCTGGGACCTAGGATACTGGTGACACTTTGGTCTCTCATGATTCCTGCAGTACACTATGGTTTTTATCTATTTTAGTATCATATCTTCACAGTTTTAGTTTGTTTTCAGGTTTTTAGGAGTGTTTTGTGGTCTGTGCTTTAGTGTGTGTGTGTATGTGTCTGCTTTATGGAGAAAACGTTCAGAGGCCATTCTGGACAGAACATCTATTAATGTGATCTCGGAGCGACTGGACTTGGTGACCCAGGTGGTCGTGCTCCTCTTCATTGTATAACTGCACTCTCCTGATTGCACCAGTGACACAAAATATGCAATAAATAATGCAGTCTGTAGCAGCGCTGCTTTCGCATAACAGATACAGCAGCAAAATTCTTTCCTGGAGCAGCTTTCCAGAACATCTGAGCCAACCATTCATCTGGTGTAACCTGTTACAGCTCTGTCAAATTACACAGGACTCCAGTTCACTGCAGCAGGAGATTTGGCCACCCTTGTTCCATCGGGTATTAGTGGACGAGAAGCTTAGACTTATACACATACATACCAGCTTGTACCTATCAGAGCTCCTGTTTTGTTAGGATGACAATCTGGTCTGTTAGGGTGAGTTTGTGTCAGTGCGGTTCTCTTCATCTCCATGCACTTGGTGACTCCTGCACGGGGCAGTAACGTCCGAGAGCAAGGAAAAGCTGCCAGGGATACACATGTATGTGGGTATGCACACATGCCCATAGCGCAGAGAAAATAACTGGTACCATTGAATAAAGGTACCACTGCAGAGGTGTGAGGTAGTGGCGTTACTCAGGAGTGTGCCAAAATGATTGATGATAAAAATGCTATGCTGCTGCACTCCACACAAGTGCACATTAAAGAAGAGCTAAGGCAGGGCATATTAAATTTTATTGAGAGTGGGTTTTGCAACTCTTTAAGAGACCATGTGCCATGCTTCCTTTTTTAGGATCCAACTACCAAAATTAAAACCAGTAAATCTTTCTAAAAATAACCTGAGAAAAACTTTCCCCTATGTGAAGTATGTTAATGTCCTCATGTGCCTTGATTTTCCAGAAGAAAAAAAAAATAGTGCCTTGTTGGAAAGTGCAGTATATTCCCTTTGCATGATACCAAACTGTGTGTATCCCCTCTTCACCTGGCTGCTGATGGTGCGAGGCTGGATGTGACTTAATTCTGGGGTTCAAGCCAGTGACATCCACAGGGATGAGAGGAAGCTTTCCGGTAATGGAGGCAGAAGACCCTGACTGTGACAGGCTGCCTGAAAAAGTGAACAGGAGCTGTCTCACTACATTTGGGGAAGATGGAGTTGTGGGAAGGTGAAGGATTTAAAAGTCAATCAGATACAAATTTATTGCATGGATTTTAATGAGGAATGTGTGCTTTGTGGGCATGGCTGTATGCATACCCACTGTTTGCATTCAGTGAGCAAAGACACACGTGAAAGGTGTTTGCATAACACGAATGGGAAGTAGGTAGGGTCATTCTTTCTCACAGTCATGCTCTTTCTATTTATATAGAGACAATTTACATTTATTGCAAAATATTATGTGCTCAGACTGTGGTGTATGTTAGGCTTGGTATTTCACTATTGTATGTTGAATTCTTGGGGGAAGATGAGAGAGGCAGTAAAAATAAGTAGGGTCCTGAGGAGGTGATAATTTCCAGTTAAAGAGCAATATAGTTTACATAAGCAACAAGGAAAGAGATTATCTTGGAGATTTTGAAGAATTTCCTCTATACATACTTGGAGGCAGAAACAGAAGTGCTATTCAGATGTTTTAAGACTGTACCTTTGTGCCTTCCTCTGCATCTAGAAAGTGCCCTGCCCAGTCTGTGCAACTGCAGTTTGATCAGAAGAGCAGTGACCATTCCTGGGCGACTGTGTCTGTTCAGTGGGGTCTGGGGAATGTGGAGGGAAGCTCCTTCGCTGTGGCTAGCTGGAACCAAAATGTGAAACCATGGGTGGAGGGGGCAGCCCTGTGTGAACTCAGGAAGCCTTCCCATCTTTTCAGATCTCTGAGTCTAGATTTTGAAGACTGTCTCCTGATAAAACTGCGGGATATGTACGGCAAGTGCAGGCGGGAAGCTTAATGCTTTCTGGAAGAGGTAATGAGTGAAGGCTGCAGCAAACACCAGAACAGCCTTTCCTTCCCTCAGCCCTCTCTGCCCAAATGAGCATTTTCTCTGCAACCATTGGCAGTAATAAATAATTTTCATCTAAAACCTTTATTGTATTGTCAGAAAGTGCATAACAAGCTGGTATCTGCTAATAGTTTTGTCCTGATAAAAACCTATTTGAGCCAAACACAGAAAATAATTTTTTAAAAATGTGTTCTGAAGTGCTTTCTTGCAGTGCTGAGAACAGTTTACATGAGATGTTGAAAACAAAGTACAAGATGTAGATACCATGTGTCTGCTTTTTAAGACTGGGGTAATGCCTAGGAAAATCTTTGCTTTCAAAATGTGCTTTAAACTCCAGCAGAGCAAATAGGGCTGGACCTGTTTGCACCAGTGGTCAGTGTGATCTCAAGCTAACCTCGACATGTCTGTCTGGTGTCAGTGGGACGTTTGCCATGAACTGTGCTGGGAGCAACAGCTAGGCCCCCACAGGGGCCAGGGCTTCTCAGGGATCTCTTTTTGTTCATCTGAGCCACTTCTGCCCATTTCAAAAACTGTGGCCAGTTAGCTGTAAAAACAGATGTGCCTGTGATATTTCTCTTCCTCTAAAGGTTACAGCCCAGATTGTTCTTGGTGCTTGCATGGCAGAAAGGCAGGAGGCAGGGGAGAGGGGAAGGAGCAAGAAACCTTTGCTGATGTGTTTGCACAGTTACTGAGGCACAAATATGGGGCCTGAGGAGTAATCAGGCTTCTTTTCAGTAGCAGCCCTTGCAGCACGGAGGATAGGGGGAAGGCTGGGAAACAGCAGGATGCTCTTTTCTTCCCCATGTGTCTGTACCCATCGGCCCAGGAAAACCAGGCACATGAACAGCAACGCAGTTTCACTTCAGCCCATTCCCCGAGTGCTGGCAGCTTTAGGTTTAACCTAAGCCTTGAGAAGCTAGTCACCCCGACTCTCTTCAAGCAGAGGACGCTGGCTGGCAGAATCCTCTGATGTGCCCTGGGAAGGGGTCTCGGGGTGACGGCTGTAGAGGGAGCTGGGGGAGAGGAGCACCTCTGGGGTGAGGTTAGCCATCACAGGTTACACCGGGTTGACCTCGGGTGGGCTGGGGCAAGGCAGAGGGTGGCCCTGCAGCACTGGCTGTGCTGCTGTGCCTCCCTCACAGGCAGCGAGCCCCTCTGCTCGAGCTGCAGCACAGTGTGAAAACTCATCCTATGGCTTACACTGGGGGATCTTGCGGGTGCTCCTCAGGGGTGCTCCCCGCCGACCGCCTGCGCGCTTCAGCTGGCTGCTCGGGAGATCTGGCCTCTCAGCGCCTTAGAGCCGACTGTCAGTTCCTCCCCTGTCAGCACCTCTTTTACTCTGTGTGTGGCACCAGAGCAGCCAGCAGGATGTAACTATAGACTCGGGCTATTTAGGGCTGTCGTTGCTGCTGGCCAACACGTACAGCAGGTTGACTCACGAAGGAGAAGGGTTTCTTTTTTAAAATGTAGTTTTTCGGGCTCAAGCTTTTGCACAGCAGTGGACAGGGAGTGCCACTTAACTAGAAAATCTGCTTTAAGAGAAAGTTTCCTCATTTTGTTTTACGATGGGGAGAAAAAAGATCATTCTCTTGCATGAAATAAAATAGGAAAGCCAGAATGCTCCAGACAGGGCTGGTGGGATGGGGCAGCGGTGTGAGCTGGTGTGAGCAAGGAGAGTCAGGCTTCAGGCACTTCCACGCTGCAAAGGCTGGCGGAGCTTTGGATCCCTTCCTGACTGCAGATCTTCACAGCAGCATTCCTTGTGTGACAAACCTTTTTCACATTTCCCCATTCAGCTGATTGTGGGTGCTGCGCTATTTTAAACCCACATGGAAGTATGTTTTTAGGACCATCTGCTACCGGCCTTAACCCAGATGATACAGTTAGAGCCTGCCCACAGCATCCTCCCCTCCTTCAGACAGTTCCAGGAACAAGCAGTGAGTCAGTCCCACAGCTGAACTCATATTTAGCTAACCCTGATATCCTGCCTATCGGAGACAAATGCACAACGGCCTTCCCAGGTGCAAAGCCCTGTCATTTCCATTAGTTAAAGGGCGCTTGGAATTAAAAAAAAAAAAAAAACCAAAACAACACCACCAAAGTAAATGTTGCATTAGCTATTGCATCGACTCCTCTCATTCTGTGGAGTGAGGAGCAAAAAGCCGTTTGTTACCGCACGGCAGCTCGCCCCTCTTGCTTTTGCTTCGAGGCCGAAGGGCAGTTTCTGCCCTCGGCTGAGCTGCGGGCTCACAGGCCTCTCCGTGCTGCTGGCTGTGGCAGCGCTGCCAAGGCAGTGGCTCTCCCTCGTGCCAAAACGTCTTTCCGCAGCTGGAGCATGGTTAATTTTTCCTTTGGGCGCTGGGGGCAAGCATAGGCGTCTCCTGGAGCGGTCCGAAGGCCAGTGTCACCCATCAGGGTCCCTGCCTTCTCTCATCCAGCAAATGCGAAACACACATCTGTGGATCTGGATGAGCCTCTTTTCCTCCACCTTAGCAGCTTCCTGAGCCTGAAATAAGTTTTCAGCCAATGGATCATCTGAAATACGCTCCTGAGAGCTGCGTGACTGAGAACCGGTGTTTATAAGCCATTACTCGGTGTATTTTAAACTCCTGCTCTTTGATCCCTGTATGATCCAGCAGTCACTTTCTGGCCATTTGGCAAAACCAGCGAAACGTGCCCTGCTCTGTCATCACATTTCTCCTGGATCCCCTTAGCACGCTGCACCGTTTGCCACCCAGCAGGTTAATGACCCATAATTACCTTCTTCATATAATGAGGAAGGCTCAATATCTCCACAGCGGATACGCCAGCATCCAGCCCAGGCACAGCCTTCCAATGTTAAATGATACCTGAGGCCCTGTCCTGCTCCCACTGAAGCAGCGGTAAATCCCCCACCGCCTCCACACAGCTGCCAACTTCCCAATTCTGTGGCAAGGAGAAAAAAAAACCCTCCCTGACGCAGCTGGCAGCATTACCTGCAAAATGAGTATGAAACCTGAATGTTGTTTTATTTAGGCTGTGCATTAAGTATTTGTGCGCTTCCATGTACGCACAGGTCAGGCCTGGTTCCGAGGAGCTGTCGCTGGTATCCTGTTTCAATCAACGCTGATTTAAATAAGCATCATGAACCTAATTATTTAGTGCTGCTCACATGACACTGAATGTGCCACGGTACCCTTGAGACAGGCAGGCTTTATCCTGCTCAACAGAAACATCCGCAGCTGTACCACACTCTGCTTCGGGCTCCTTGGAGTTACTTCATCGTCGCCTGACAGCTGCGTCCCCTGACCATTATCTGGTGGCCGCATACTTCAATAGCAGACTGTATGTACTGTATGCACTAGACTACAGTGTGACCTGACAGCTTGGCTTCCTCTCCCAGAGTATATCTTCTGCTACTCTTTAGCATCCTACAGTTTATCTGTGGTCAGCTTTCTTACCCATTTCCTGCCAGCTGCTACTGGTCTTTTAGTCAGCTCTGCCAGGCGTGCAGCAATGGTGAGCTTTCCAAGCCTTTTGCTGCGTAATTTCTTGGATGTAGGCTTTGCAGAGGCTGCTCTGCAGTTTTATATACAGGACATCTTCGTATGTAGTGTCATGGTAATTAAAGAATGTCACTCTAAGAAATATGCCTCCTGTTTATGACACGGTATTGATTTTATTTCAGTACTTGCATTGTTGCAGTGTTATGGCTGAGGCTTGGCGAGCACAAAATTGTTTCTAGCAACAATTACAACACATTTCCTCAGCACATGGAGCCCAGCATTTAGTATCCTTCTTCCCCCTGTTGCCAAGTTGTCCCACAGAGATGTTAAAGCAGCTGAGGGCACAAGTCCCCACTCTGGATCCAGAATTTCATATTTTACAGGATGATAATTCCTCTGCCTAAGCCTTTTAGAAAATCGCTAGTTCTCCAAGCTGGGACTGAGCTGATGGCATTGAAGTGCGGTCAGTTTGGAGGTGTCCCTGTTGCCACAGCAGGGTGCAGAAACTGTGGAGGGTCAGTATTAATGGACGTGTCCCTTACTCCTCTTACTCCTGTCAGGTCAGGTTTTAGGTTTACTGTTGGGGCTATTTTGGGAAGCACCTGCTCTGGCACAACCAAGTCTTTGGAGCTCAGGGCTATTAAGTGAGGGTTTTCTCTCCACCCTGACTTCCCCTGGGTGGGAGCTCCCTTCCCTGGAGTGACCCAGTCAGCCCCAAATGAGATGAGGGCTCAGTGGGGCAGAAATCAGCTCCCCAGACTCTGGGGCTCTGGCCCATTGAAAAAATGTCTTTGAAACAGTAGAAGAAGAGCTCAAAGCCTTGCCCAAAGAATTTCCTTTTTTTTTTTTTTTTTTTTTTTAGAAAAAAGTAATCACTTTAAACCTTTATGAGGTTTGTGAGTCAGCATGTAACAGATCCTTGTACTGGGTATGGGGCAGTGCAAAAGTTCCTGTGTCTCTTTATATGCTCTTTGCTAAGTCCCCGTGCATACCATCAGTAGCTGCTTCCTCTGTGATTAAGCATGGGGAGGGCATGGCTAAGAGCATGCATAAGGCCACAACCATGTCCTGTTCAACCGTACAGGCTAACTGCACACCTGGAAGCACGAGCGCTTCAACCAAAGGCTGAGGGAGACCACATGGAGAGTCAAGGGGAAGAAGAAATTGGGCTCACACAGCAGAGTTCACTGCTGAGCTTCTGGGAGACTGAACATTCATGGCACAGTCTCTCAAATGAGAAGCAAAGCAGAGATGTCTTCTTGCCATCCAGATGGTAGGAATTGCTTCCATCCTTTCTCATTCAGCATTTATTCTGAAACCTCATGATGATAGCTGGGGGTAAGGGTTGTGTTCTTGTTCTAAAACACCTTTTGGAGGAGCCTGTCCATCTCAGAAATACATTGAGGATGCCTTGAGAGGTTTGTCTCACTATCCTAGAGCCAGAGTGTATGAATACTCCATGTTCAATGTTCAGCAGTGTTGCCTGCTTTTCTCCTAGTCACTTTAGTAGACATACCAAGGAAAAATCCAGTCCAGTTGAGCACCACAGAATGCTAAGATGGAAATGACCCATTAGATCTTTCTGTGCCTGCCATGGGTATTCTGCTATGTATTAAGGAAGTTACAGATTTTAAAGCATTGATGCATTTGGCTTATTAAAACTCAGGTTCCAGTGAATTCACTTGACCTTATGATGCAGATCTGCCATTATAACTATTTGTCTCTCCATTATTTACCACTCCAACAGTTTTTTCAAGAGCAACTTTTTGCTTTCTGCACTTAATTGCTAAGTATAGTGAGCAGCACTGGACTAAGAAGTGATTTCTGTGGGATCCCATTAGACATCTTCTGAAGATGGGGATGATTCAGTTAGAATTGCCATTTTGAGTGATATTGGCTCATCAGGTTTTAATCGATTTAATATGAGGTACATTCATTCTGGATAGCGCTAATTATTTTAATCAGAATGCAGAGTGGGACTGCGTTAAATGCCTCACAGATGTTGAAACCCACAGTGTAGACACAGCTACCTTTATCAGCTAAACTTGTAATTTCACTAAAAAGCAACACCAAGCTCATTTGGCAAGACTTTTCCACAAAGCCATGCTGATGACTATTAATTACGCTGCTATCTTTTAAGCCTTTTCCAACTCTGACCCACATGAGCCTGACTGAGTGGGATGAAGCTGCAATGCAAATGAGACATGGGGGCAGAGGGGACTTGCTGAGCTGTGTCATCTCCAGGCCAGGAGCTGCACTGGGTAGTCTTAGTTGTGAAAAAAAAGACTGTTACCTTGTTAACCCTTCCCATCAATCCACTTGATCAGTGTTAGACTGACCAGGCTGTGGTTGACCAGGCTGCTTGTTTTACCCTCTGTAAATAGATGCCTCAGGAGCTTTTTGCCAGTCTGCTGGAAGCTCTCCAGTGATCCACGATGTGCAAAAAATCAACACCAACATTTTGGAGAACTCTTTGGCATATTTCTTTAATATGCTGGGGTGCAACCTACCAAGTGCTGCTGATTGAAAAATGTTCAGTTTTGATAGCTGCTGTTTAACTTTCCCCTAAGTAACTGATGGAATAGAAAGTGTTTTCTTATCGCTGTGAGATAAGAACGCATCATCCTGCTACTTTCCAAATAGAAACCTGAAATATTTATTGAATATTTCTGCTTTTATGAATCATGACTGACAATTTTGAGATTCCTATCTAGCTGTGGAGCTATCCCATTGTTAGGATTTTGTTTGTTCCGGATATATTTAAACAGTTCCTCTTTATTGTTCATACTGGCTGCAGATTTGTGTGTTGGTGCCTTTAATTTCCTATGGTAATTTCCTCACTCCTGATATATGTGCACCCACAAATCCAGATGCAAGTCTAAGTCCAAACCACCAAAGTTTTAATGAATCTTGACCCAGTACAAACAAGCGGCTATAAAGCTTGGATTGAAGTTTAATTTCTGAATTTCACATCCCTTTCCTTCGAATCCAGAAGACTTGGCATGTTTCAAAGCCACCTCTTATTTAGTGGATCTCAGTCTTTTAGCATCAACATTAGAAAAAAAATGCTATTAATTTAATTCCTGTGAACCAGGAATGAACTGGTTTGTACTATTACAAAAATATCTGGGTCATTTTTTGGTTGGTAAGTATGAACTTGGCTACGGAGGTAACTGGTGGATGATGCTGCTCATTCTCTGCCCGTGCAGGGCTCAAACCTGTTTCAGAACTGGCTGCAGAGACTGGAGGATTTCTGCAGGTAGGGAGCAGCTATCGAGTACGGAGGCTAAGCCCTCACACTGTGGTCCAGGTGCTGCTGCAGTGTGCATAAATAAGGGAAGATGGGAAATAATGGGACAGTGAGGAGTAATGAATTCATCACAGCAGGGCTGAGGCCGTGCACGTTGCCTCCCCGCCCTGCTGAGCAGTCACTCACAGCAGTGCTCAGCCCTGGCTGTGTGGCTAGGAGGGTAAGCCCAAGTGCTGCCCTGCTTTGAGATGGGAGGTGAGTGGCAGTGGCATCTGGAGACATTGGGTGGGATGAGTGGGACTTTCTGATTGCTTTCTGACAGCTGCTGGGGGGGTTTGAGGTGTTTTTCACCTTTCTTGCTGCTGTCTTTGAGCCAGTGTGCTGCCATCCATGGCAGTTGTCTGCGGGATGTTGTGCCGCAGACAACATCCTGAAAAAGCCCTTCTAGTTAACAGCAGGTAAGCTGTTATTTTTAATTGCAACTGGGTGACCATTTATTGACTCTTCAGCTGGGTAAAGTTATTTAGAAAGTTATGCAGCTGGAAGAATGCTGCAAGCTTGGCTTAAAACTCTCCTCTCTTCCCCAGTAATAGACTTTGATTTGCTGTAGTTCATTTCCCTCTGAAGTCTGCTTTTTGTAGATAACATAAAGCACTTGGCATAGTGGTTGATAACTGAATGTATGAAGCATGACATTTTCCTAGATACAGTATGCCATATGAACACTTGTCTTTTGTATCAGAACCCGTAAACAAGAGTTGACTGAGGGCAAATAGCTTCCTCAGGTCCTTTGGAGAGGCAGGGAGTGAGAGTCGGTGCTGAGGGGAGTGTGATGTGGTCACAGTTGCTTGAGGAGGGTACGTGGCAAGAGAAGGCAAAGCCCAAGAGCAAATCATCCCTCTGAGCCAGCTGGTGAGGTGAGGTGCCTCATGATGCAGACAGAAAAAAGTCTTTTGGAAACTTAATTTCCTCCTTACTTGTTTTTCTGTCCAGTGATTAAAATACTAACATGTTTTTCTGTCTCTTGAGCACAGCAATCCACCTCTCCTCCCACCTCCCCCAGACCAGTGAAACCTCAGAAATGGGCATTAAGGACTGGAACACCTCTGCTGGGTTTGGTCCTGGCCAGCCTTGTGAGGGTAGGTGGTAGTGCCCATGCGGAGCCCTCCAGTGAGGCAGTTAACCTCTTGGTTTCTCCCTCATCTCCTGCAAAGAGCAGCTAAAAATAGTAGCCAGTCTTACACAGTTCTGGGAAACTTAATTCCTCTGTGCTGTAAGATGGAGCATTATGTATACCAGTGAACATGCAGAACTGTGTAGTATATTTTAAAAGTAATGAAGCTTCACACCTTCAGCTTTGCTGTTAAAGCTTTGCTGAGAGCTGGATTCACACTGCTGCGCTGCTGAAAGTTATTAAGGGTGCATGTGAGCAGAGGGAAAACGACTGCCCTTCTCCTTGACAGCCCTGAAGGCTTTACACTAGCAGCCTGGCTCCAGCCAACACAGGACTTACCCAGAAAGGTAAAGGAGAGAGAAACTGGTCATGTCATGAAGGGCAGCTAGGAGGATACGGGGAACGCATAGCTCTGGTGAGTCAAGTTGAAGGTGCTTGGGGTTGGATTTTCAAGCTTCCTTTCCTAAACTGTGAATGCAAGCTTCAGGCAGTCAAGTATAGGCCAGAGACAACTCAAAGAAATGCTGACTTGCTCATGAAAATGCAGATTTTACAGTTGTGCGTGTAAGAACATTCGCATAGCAAGTAAGAAGCTGTGAACTGCTTCCCTTGATGCAGACTGAGCTTAGCCGTCTTCAATTCAGGCTCAGTTTTAAGGGAAAGTAAGTTAATTACTGATTCTGTATGAAAATCAGGCGTCTGTTTCCATCAGGTTTTTGCATTCTGTTTCAGCCATACATTTATGAGATATCCAGAGGCACGGGAACTGAAACTGAAGAAAATATTTGTGGGATTCCACAGAGACGGACGCTGCCACTGGTTTGCACGTGTGAATGTTGCCAGTGCATTTCGGTGGCTTAGAATGAAAGTCTGGTGCTTGCTCATAATGAAAATTGAACCTAAAACTGGCCGTATTCAAATTCTCAATGCCCAGCAAACTGGTGTGTGGGGGCTTAAGGCAGAAGAGGGGGGCAACACCAGGTAAAGATGCTGTTATATTTATTTTAGTGCTTAGAGTTGATTAGAGTTGGGTGAAAATGATTAGCTGAAAGGATTCTGAGTAAACCAATTTAAAATGTAATTATGAAGGGCTCAAGATAGTGTGTGTGTGTGTAATTATGTTTCTTGCCCGTGTGCACTGTATTCGCTGATTTTGTTCAGCAGTGAGTGGAAGGGGGAGGAAGGGGCGTGCAGGGGAATAGCTGCACGGGGAGCAGCCGCTGTTGACATGCTGCTTGTGCTGGGTTTATCCTGCAATCTGAAGGTGTGCTTTTTGCTGTACTGGAGCTAGCACTAAGCTGGGTATCAAACCTGGTGTAGCCATAGCAATGCATAGTTGTGTTTCCGCTGCTTAGAGCTGGGGACAAACAGCTGGGCAGGCAGTCACCGCAAGCTCTGTACGGCTCTCCCGGGACACTCCCAGGCTGTGCCACAGTGAGCTCGTACAAAACCAGCTCAGGGCCGCCCATGCAAGCTGTGGCATAGCTTGGGACGAGGCCACTGACATTCTGGCTGGTGGCATGTCAAGGTTGTCCAATATCACCCTTGGGGCCGGCAGCAGGGAGTAAGCTCCAGCCAGTTGGCAAGTTGTGACAGGCCAGCTCGTGTCCATGCTGTTGGGAGCAAAGTCACTCCAGGATGGTCCTGGGGCAGCTGCACTGTGTGCTCTGAAGTGAGCCGTGTCTCTGCAGAGTGGGTGTACAAGTAGGGGGACTCGTCCCCTTGGACTGTGCTTCACTCTCCTGCCAGACGCTGGCCCAGGGCCAGAGCCTGGGGTGAGCAGACCCACACAGCGCTGGCACTGCATCCATCCTGGAGCTGTGCAGGGCAAGCCACACGGACCACATGGAGGCACCTTTTTGAGCCTGTTGCATCTGGGCTTTCCTCCAGCTGTTCTTCTTCCATATTCTCATATTACTAAGGCACAAAAGGTCAGGGAGTGTTCCTAGCATCCTTCTTACATTAAACAGGGAAGACAGTGACAGTGAGAAAGGAGAGAAGAAATCACCGGTGGAAGGTGGGCTGTAACAAGGAAGTCACTTAGGGGGGTGAAGTCAGGAGTGCTCAAATGCATTTTATCATCAGTGGTGAAGGGACATGATAGCAAATGAGCGTGTCTGTGTTAAGCAGTGAGCTGTGCACAGAGGCACATTTAGGACAGAAAGTGAAAGGACATGCTCTGGCTGACTCATGCACTCATCCCTAGCGTGAGAGTTATTCCTTCTGTGAGAGACGCAGCCATAGCCGGGCAGCTGCTGTGCTGCACGTGACTCTCGCCTTCATCGTACATGGGAACAGAGGGCAGGAAGGAGTCTCCTGGGACAGCGTGCTCACTCTCTGCAGTTGCATCCTGTAATTCCTGATCAAGCACAATCTTAAAAAATAAAAAACCAGTGTTGTGCCCATGTTGTTTTGTTGTTCCCTTATGCTCTCTGTATGTCTGCTTTCTGCTACTGGCCTTGATTGGGGCAGTGTTGTGCCCATGTTGTTTCGTTGTTCCCTTATGCTCTCTGTACGTCTGCTTTCTGCTACTGGCCTTGATTGGGTTGTTAGCTGCTTGGGGCACTGGTGCTCTTCTTGTCCTCTCATCATTGGCTGCTGTGGGCCACTGACTGTCACACTGGCACTTCAGACACATCCGCTGACATTGTTTGGACATGGGTTGCAAGATAGAGATGTTCCATTGAGACAGCCACGTTTTCACTGTGGGAAACCCATGTGTCTTTTCTGTCCTTTGATCAGTAGGTGCTGGTATATGTCTGAGGTTTGTGGTGATTTTTCAGCACAACCAATTAATCTTTTTCTTACTCAATCATTGAGTTGGCACCACTGTGCACCTCTGAGTAATGGCCTGAAGACCAGAACTTCTAGCCAAATCTTGCATTTTGCTAAAACCACAAATCAAACTTTGAAAAATTGGAGCAATAAGAAATAAAGCTTCCCAATAAAGGGAAAGGAATATTTCAGCTGCTGTCATCTGTACTCTTAATACCTTCTTGCAGGAAAAAACTATTTATGGAAGATGGCAAGGGAAATGAAAAGAGGTAGCAGTGCCTACAGCTGATAACACTGACCTGTTTTCCTGGCATTCCTCCAAATGCAAGGCCAGCTTTGCTTGAAATATAGGTGATTCATCAGTTGAATTGCAAGCAGATAGTGTGGTGCAGAAGCACAGTCACAGACACAGTATTTCACTAGCTTGAGTTGTAGCTGTTCCACTTTAAAAGCTAATGAAGCAAATAATGTTATGACACAGATGTAGGCAGTGAAAATGTGTCAGAGAAAGGCAATTAACCTCTGTACTAGTAAAGTCTGTCAAATTAATAAAGTATTTTTTATATATTATAATAGCTAATAAGAAATATATAGGCCATGAGTATTCAGTGCCACAAGCCTTGTGGAATGATTTATACCTTTGAAAAGTATATGTAAAACTTCATCGTGGAGAACCAGGAGGTTTTTATATCTTCTTTGCATAAGTGTAAATGACTAAAAAATCACAGGGTGACTTTTGCTGGCATGGGTTATGGATTTCTCAGGTCCCATTGGCATCATGTCCCTCCTACTGCAGCTAAGGTTGGGCTTTTATTTCCACATACAGGCATACTTTAGTCACTAGCCTGTTATATTATCGGTTCTCTGCCAGACATTCATGGGGCATTCTGAGCTGAAACACGATTGATTAAAAACCAAAGCAAAATGGCTTCTGTAATCCAGCTACCTGGCTGGAGAAATGGGATTATATCAGATGGTTATCTGGAGCAAGAGAAGGTTCTCTCCAGTCCTTGTCATCTCTCTCTGCCTCAGCGTTCGTGATTTCTCCTAATGAGAGATAGCATGAACCTGATGTAAGATGAGAACCAAAGCTAGGTCAGTTAAATACAGCCTTGAAATTCCTTGCTGAGTCATGCAAAAGTTATTGTGGACAAAACAGAGTGCTCCCATGGGATAAGCAGCAATATTTGTGAAACAAAGTGAGGTTCCTAATGCATTAAGGTAGTAAGCATTGTTGTGCTATAACCATCACTGAGCTGCTTCATGTTGTACTTTGAACAACTTAGGTTGTTGGTGAACATCACATCTGCCGTTCTGTAGCATTGTAATGTCAACAAACCTGCTGGATGCACAAACGTTGATGGTACAAATACACTGAAAAACATAACCTGACCTTGTGTATGTCTGTCAGGATATACAGGAGTAAAACATCCTTTTATCTTGTTTGCAAACGCTTCAGACTTGAGGCATTGAGGCACTACGAGGTTAAAACCCTTTATTACTCCAACAACAGTCACCTGCCATCTTTTGTCTTAAAGCAAAAACTTTACAGTGTTGTGTCTCATATTCACAATCCCACACAGCCATACCTTGTGCTGGTATGTGCGTGATAAAAGCAAAATTTTATCGAAGGCTTTCATATCTTAACTGTGTCCTACCTCTATGCCTACAGAAATGTTACTGTTAAAGGTGTTAAATAATATTTAAATGTTAATAATTAACAACAAACACCTCATATAAGTTATCACTGTTGAAGGGCACACGCTCCTGATTATGGCCTCTGTCCTTGTGCTCCCCCACACCATACCCTCTTACCTTTCTTGGCACAAAGGACCTTGTGTGTGTCTCCCGTGCTTCCTACCACGATCAAGGTTTCTGGAATGGAAGGTATTACACTGAAGAGCAGGCGTGGACCTGAAAGACGGCCTTTCCCATGGACAGACAGCCTATAACCCCCTCCCTTGGCATACGTAAGTCCTTCTTCTGATTTCAGTTGAGTCAATTTTTATGACTTTGACTAACCAAGCGATTGATCTGATCACCCACATGACCAGCCACCAGGGTGCACGTCATGTCTTGCACAGTGTATGGGAATGCTGTTAGCATTAGCGACTGTGTCTGAGTGGCACAGTTTCTGGTGCAGCCATCTTTTGCCCAAGTCTTCATCAGGCCAACTCTTGTTAAATTGTATTGAGAGGCTTAAACAGCCCTTGACTGAATAATTCACTACAAAATATGAAATTTGGCTGAATTTGATTAAAAGGAATTGCAGAAAACATGTTCTTTTAATCACAAGTGAGTTGTTGCCTTTGAATTTGTTCTAATTCAACAACAGGTCAGATTAACTACCAAAGGGTCTTACTTTTTAACCAGGTCTTAAAGTAATGAGTAGTTTGATAAGTTTTGAGTTATTTTAAACAGGCTATTTATTGCTTGGGAAAACAGCTTTTTGTGCTTTTTTAATTACACAGTGAAAATTATGCTAAAAGTTAAATTTTTACTTCTTATCTGTACTTTAAGGAGCTTTGAAAGGATTAGTTAGGCATCCAAAGTACCTGGTGAGGTAGGTAAATGTTACTATCTCTGCTTTTCTGATGGGGAATCTGAGGCACAATGTCATGTAAAGCCTGAATCCACCATGTCTCTGTTTCAGAAAAAGATAAGAAAGATCAGCTCCTGCCAGGGAGCAACTAATAGATTAACAGAATCAAGTGTGAGTGGCTTTTTCAAGGCCAAACTATAATGTTATGGACAGACAGTTGCAAGCATTTGACTTAATGAGTTACCGATGGTGAGCTGAACTGTGAAAATTCATGGAATATGTGCTCCTAGTCACAGATGATGTACATGACAGTACAAACTGCCATGAAACTTAGTGTTTGTGGTTCCTTAGGATAGCCTTGCCATGGCTGAGCAGATTTCCTAGGCCACCACAGCATCTTGATAGCTGGTGGTCCCGTGTCCTAGTGTCAAGGTCCTGTCTCTGGTGATGTGATCTATAGGGATTCGGAGATCTGCTCTGCAGATCCAGGCATGGGAAAAGAGCTAGAAGAGCCAGTTCAATTCTGGTTGTTCTCAGTAGTATATATGGAGTTTTTGATGATTTCCACACCTGAAATCTGAAACATTTTCTTACACTCAAGGAAGTTCTTCACTTAAAAAAACACCCCCATCAAATCCAGTCTTCCTGTTGGTTTAGTAGTTTTTACTAAAAATGGCAGCATTTACCATTTGTCTGTATTTAATGATAAGCCCCTACAAGAACCATCACTCATCTGTGGGCTGGAAACAGCCCTTCATCTTGCACTCTTTCTGCTTTCTGTTCATCTGTATCCCAGTCATCAACAGCTTCCCGTGGGAATTGTTATATTAAAAATGTAATGACAGAAATGTTGTGTTTTACAGGACTGTTCAGGAAAATGTTGAATGCTGTGCAGATGTGCCTATTAAAGCTCTGTATCTCTAGGAAATACACTGCTGTGTTTTGATAGGTTTTTCTCTAAAACTGTAATTAACCACAGTCAGCAGCATGCTCAAAAGGGTTAAAGGCAAACAGGTTTGAGGGAATGTGCAAAGCCATGTGTAGGTGCTACACATTTGGTGATGCAGTTGCATGCACACTTGCAAAAAACCCAATGGGAAGTGTGTCAATCACACACGTCAAGCACGTAGGTCTGTGTAAGCAAGATGCTGGTTGCCACATAATTAGAGCACAGGGCTGTGTCCCAATGCCCCAGTTTCTGTTTGTGACCCTGCAGTGGCCTGGCATGTGACAAAGGACAAAGCATTCAACTTCTCCAGGTCAGTGCCATCACAAAGCAGGATGACCACGCGTCTGTGTGAATCACCCGGTGCTGCAGTGTTAAAAGTGCTATCAAGATGCTGGGTAAAAAGCTCAGTGTTAAGTCACGATGTTATCTTCCTCGCTGTTAAATTTGGATATCTGCTATGTCCAGTTTGAGATCTCAGAGCTTATCTGCAAAGTGCATTGCATGAACACCTGATAGATTGTCTGAGCTTCTGCTGAAATTTCTTGGGCTCCTACATGAGTCTGTGGAATAAATTTCAGTAAGATGTATGACCTACCGGAAACCTAGGTACTTTGCTAAGATGCATTTCTTCAACTCTGCCTTCAATACTGAAAGCACCGATAATAGCAGACATCAATAACTGTATTTTTAAAAAGTTATAGATAATGTATGAAAGTATAAATGCATTGTACAGCTATATTTGAAAAGTGAACTGCATATATTCATATTTATTTTCATCTATAAAGATTTCTCCCTGGGAGGAGAAGAGAGAAAATAAAGAAAGATCAACATGTGACAGATGCACATCAGGGAAGTGGGTTGTCACACTGCAGGGAGGTGTTGAGATATCACAATGATGGGCATGCTACACAAACCTGAGCAGAACAAAATACACTGTTTGGAAAATTGAGCAGACATGGAAATTGTTAACTGACTTAGTGAGAAATAGTGCTGAGGTGAACTACAATTTTTAAATAATATGCAATCTGGAGGAGTCTCTGTAAAACAGGTGTTAGAGTTTCAAGTTGAACTTTTTACGTTTGTCCCTAAAGGCAGATCTGTTAAGTTTTTTCCTTGTGAGGGTGTAGGCTTGAGGGGAATCACCTGTACCATAGTGGTGTCCTTTGCTTTTAGAAATGGAACTGCAATCTGCTGCCTGTGCTGCTCTGAACTGACCTTTCAGGCTGCTCTTGCAATGCAGTATCTGTTTTCTGAGCCTAAGCTTTAAGTCACAGGCTTTGCAGCAGTCTCCCCAGAGAGCTTTGAGGCAGTTCATCAAAGCAGGTGGAAGGAAGAGTATGTTGTAATAGATCTTTCATTCTTGCATATGAGTAACGAGGAGGAACAAAACATGCTGTCTGTGGACATAATTTTTCTTTAGAAACCAATCATACCAGGACTATAAATACAAGCAATGTATTACAGGTGCTACATACAGCCTTAAATATTCTTCTTTGGTGCCAAAGTGTGTGTATTGGTGTGATTTTGTAATGGACCGAGACAAATACTGGCTTTTATTTTTGTGACAGTTCAAATACTATATTATTACTCCCAGGACATCTCAAATGTTTTTATTGTCTGATCAGCTCAGTCCAAATGACTAGTTTGTGCTCAGCTTCCTAGGTAAGTTAATAAGCTTTTTAGCTTCAAACTTCATGATTTCAGTTTAGCTGGTGTCTCTGAATTTATGCTTCTGTTTTGCCTGCTTGGTGTTAGTATTGCTCATTCACTAGTCAAGCCTTTATTTCCTAGAACGGCCCCTTCCTCTTCTCAGTACCTGCACTCTGTTCCCCCTCCAAGCTTCACTTTCCTGGTTACTCTTGCATCTTCTGGAGGATGTGTACCTGGGATGAATTATTCCTTGCTGGGCCTATTCCAGCAGCATTCAAGAACTTCCAGACACTGTTCGGAAATGAGTATGAAGTTGAAGCTAGCAGCTCTGCTGCCCAGGAGATTGAGTTGCTGTCATATTGCATCTGACTTGCATCAGATCAGAGTTAAGGATTTGGGTGATTTGTTCTTCAGATTAATGTCAATCTGTTTTAAATTAAAACACCCTGGGGCAAATCCTTTGCTATGATCAATGAACTGTCTGGCTGCAGTCAACCAACATTACAACAGACATGAATTTGGCCTCCTGGTCCATTGCCTCATCCCCTACAACATCACTTTCCTTATGTGGTTCAGACATCAAGCCTTTGATCCTGTAAGTTGTTGACCGTTTTCCACTGAAATCAGTGAGAAGGGAGGGTGCTTCGGTGTTAAACACCTTCTTGGTTTGGGCACAACAAATGGACCACATATCTGCTCTACCTAAAGCATAATTACAGTGTTTCTACGAGCAGGAAATCTGCTTTGCACCTGTTTTATCACAGGAACAAAAGGCGCAGGAAGTATTTGGAAAATGAGGAACACACCTGTGTGTGAGTGTATAACAAAGCATCTTTATATATAATCATTTGCCATAAGTCATTTCAGAGTTGACAAGCTGTTTTTCAACTTCATGTCACCACTGCCTGATGCATCTAATTAGTCCTGTTCTCCAGCTGACAAATATCAGCTGCTCTTTCTAAAACACAGTTTCTCCCTTAAGTACATCCCTTTGGCAAAGTTAAATATTAATTATCCTTTTTTAATTTTATGATTATTCATGGGTGCTAATGTCACTACACAATGAATGGGTAAGTCAATACCAAAAAATGTCAGAAGTGTTGTTTCTGAACCTCTGCAGCAGTGGAGAAGTATGGAGCCGTGCTGGAAATGAATGTGGCAGTAGTGGCTGGTCTGTGCGGACTGTCACACAGTCACTGGTGAGACACAGAGCCCCGTGGTTTTGTGGATGGAGACACTGGGCCTGAATGTGGGAAATGTACCTTCTTTTCCCAGCTCAGACACTGGCCTGTTTTATAACTGCACAAATAATTTCAACCTTTACTCTGCGTATTGAAATGGCAAGGCACAGAGCAACGCAGATACTGGGGTGCAAGGACCTCCGCAGGCCTGACTTGTGCTTACTTGTACTTTTTGTCCTCCCTTCTGCCCTTCGTGCCAATGATTCTGGGAGCTGGTGGTGGGCTCTACTCTTACCTCTCGGTCATGCCTTGCCCAGCAGCTTCAGTGGTTCCCTCCCCCCAGTCTCCCTCAGACAGAAGAGCACAGACCTTCCCTGAGGACATTGTGTGCCCTCTGCATTGCCACATCAGTAGGTGGCTGTTTCACATGGATCCCCTTTCTGTTTGTCTGCTTTCTCTCCAGCTGACCACACCAGTGTCTGTAAGCCTTCCTGTCAAAACCAGCCGTCTCTGTATGCTGGCCTTCAGGAAGATCCATATCCATGCCTCGTGAAATGGGCTCAAAACCGGACACTGAGCAGGAAAATACGGTGCAATTGTGTTTGCTGAGGCCAGTTACACCAGCTGTACCTACCCTATGACATCCTTAGCTATTCCCACAAAAATGAAGCTGCCCATCTTGTCCACTTTGCTGCCACACTGACGTGATGGCTCGTGCAGCCATTTTCTTTCCTCCTGGAGGAGACTTTGTATTTGTTCTGTCCAGCCAGATTTACAGCTGGACTCACTTGCTGTCCCCATGCAGGGGCTGATGTAGCCGTGCAAGCCCTTATTCTTCATGCCTTTCAAAGCATAGTGGTCAACTTTGAAGCTGTTCCCTTCCTCAGGTGGCACTTCAGGATATGCAGCCTCACTTTTATCTCAGTGTCTTTTACTCACTGCGGCTTGATCCATCCAGCTCTCCACATGGGTCAGAAAGATGCTGAAATACAAGAGGATCTCCTGTAGCTGTTCACTGCCTTATTCCAGTTTCTCACCTTGCCATTGACCTAACTTTGTGACCTAGCTTCTTTCTGAATGTTTTCTAGCATGACTAGCATTTTCTTACCCACATCACACAATGCAGCTTGTCTGCGGCCCAGTGCGCTAGACTTGTCTTGCCTCCCTTTACGTAGCCAGCAATGTAGCTGGAGTTCATTTGATTCACTGAGCCAGACCATAGGACTGGAATATAGCACCTGACACTTGGTAGGGCTTGGGCTAACATTTTTGCAATATGTAGATGAAAATTAAACTCGTTCCTAGAGCAGTATGTTTCAGAAGCCTGAAGTTTTTGCAGATATATTCACTGTAAAGAGAAAAATTCATAACATCTGTTTGCATTGCAAGTGCCCTGCATAGGGAATGGAGTGCAAATAACTGTGCCTGGGTACCTGCCACATGTTTAAGTTGTGGTTTTATTACATGAAAATTTGCATGTCCCCCTTGTGTTTTTAAGTGTCTGAAAAAGTGACACCTGATGGAGGTTTTGAAGAATGCTATTTTTTTACAGTTTAGATACCTGCTAAAGATCCAGCTCCTGACCAAAAGAAACTGAGGTGGGTAGAATCAATGTGAACATGAAAGCTCCCAAACTGGCAGTCATGGAGGATATCCAATCATTATAATTATTTCCAAGTAATTTAGCATCTCTCTAATTATAATAAGAGGTCATCTTGATGCAAAATAATGTCTAATTAGATACAATCCCTTTTCAGATACTTGTAATAGTTTCCAGAGAAAAACCTTTTGGCTCCTCTTATTGGGAGCTTCTAATTCTTAATTTATAATTTTTTTGTAATTAATTTTTTGAGCAAACAGGGCAAATCAATCTGTTTGAATTAATTACCATGTCTTCCTTGGCTTCCTAGTCTCCCTCCCTGTTACTCCTCTTTTTCTTCCGCTTATTTGAATATTACTCTAATTTATTCATGTTTGTTTGCAACCAGTGCATAATGATTTCAAGCCATAGATGGGCAAGAGGCTGCAGCACAGGAAAGGCTGCAGCTCTGGCAAGGAAGGAAGGTCAGCAGAAAGGTTGTGTTGGTCACCTCCATTTAGTTACAAACACTTTGCGTCAAGATGGGTAAGGGCAGCAGGAGTGTGGGGCTGAGGTGGCACAGGGTAGCAGAGCCGTAGAAGGAAGCACTGCAACCACAGAGAGGGAAAATGATAAGCACCCAAGCAGGAAAACTGACTGATCTGCATTTCCTAAAAAACTTTGTAAGCTGAATATTGTTTCACCTTGATACTTTATAAGAAAGTCCCTATGAGATCAGATTTGCAAAGAACACCTGGGCAGTGTTCACAGAAACATATCTTTATTAGTCAGTGTTTGTACAGCCACTTGCTTTTTCCAGTGTTTATACATACCTATTCTTTTACCTTATGCATATGTACTGTATGCTCTGTAGCAGGCAGATTTCTGGTCTAGTTAACGCTTGCCCTTTCTCCCCTTGGAGCTGTGAATCTCTCTGGCTGTGAGAGGCAACGCCGTCCAGTGGTCTGGGCTGTAGGCTGGGCACCAGCAACTCCTGATGTTTTTTTGTCCTGGTTTGTTTCCTAACTTGTTCTATATTTTCTGCATCTGTCAAGCAGTGGAAACTTTTGTCAGGACAGTGGTGTCGTGACAGTGTCACGGAAGAGTGACAAGAGAGCTGTGTTTTTCACGTGGTCTAGGATGTGAGACACTTTGGTTTGGTTTGGAATGGGAGTGCTCAAAAAACAAGAAACCCTAAGTTAGCAGGTGTTTTTGTCTTCTTGTTTTCCTTATCTGTAAAACCTGCATAACAATGCTTATATACCTAACTCCCTTGGATATTACGAAGATTAATTCATGTTTGTAATGCACTTTGAAAATATAAATTGCTAAGTAGCATTAACTCAATCAGAAATTGTTTTTCTGTTAAACAGGATCTTTATCTCTCCTATAACTTGGCTCTGCTGATCTCAGCTTGTACTTAATACATTTGGAATTAAATCCAATAGGAGAAGCTTAGATTCAGGGGCAGAATGACCACGAGAGAGGAGGAGGGTTTTTTAAGATAGCAATCTTAAAAATTGCTGCTGCTTGGAGATGCAATCTGCAATCTCAGTTTGAGGGCCAAATCAAGGTGAAATAGTGCTCTGGCCTAATAGATGCGTTCATCTAATTTTCTGGTCAATTAAAAATCAGTCCAGACAATGCATGAAGACTGGGGAGATTAAATAGAATCTACAGAAAAATCTCAGGGAACAAAAGAATACAAAGAAACTGAGTCCGCTATGTTGGAGCAGTCAGGGCAGTCCTGGTAAGAAGCAGTGCTCATTCTGGGAACTTCTCTGTGCTGAATGAATTGTATGCAAGATTACTTCTACACTAGTAAATAAAATGGGCAAGGGAACTGCTCACTGTCCCCAAGGCCAGCTGGAGTGTCATGGCTTTTGACCATAAATTCTTTTCCTCCCCCACCCCAACAAGGTGGCCCATCCAAACTGTGTGTTGGGAATGGTCGCTGGCCACTGCTGAAATGTCCAGGCATTGTTTGAGAGGGAGCTGGTTGCCGTGGGACAAGTCCGTGCCAAGGACTGTGCTGACAGTCGAGCAGCAGCGTGATGCTGTGCCAGTACTTGGGCCCATGCCCTGGTCCTCTTTGGTTGCCTAGTGCAGATAGCCCATATGTCTCTGACTTTCGGCCACATCCTACTGTTCCTTCAGCCCTTCCTTGAATTCTTGGCTTGAGTTCTTGTTTTATTTGTTTGTTTTCGAACAGCATTGCCAGGACCTGAACTGCCTTCTGGAGCTGGTCAGATCACCCAGCCCATGACTGGCTGCTTAATGAGCAGAGGGAAACACGCAGTCCTCCGGCGCGGTGGGAAGCGCAAGGCTGTATGCTTGGCTGGATGGTGCGTGAAGAGTAAAAGGGTCAGTGCCCTGCCTCAACACACTAGCGCATGTACGGACCACGATGTGGATGCATTCACAGGGCAATTCTCCGAGCTGTCATTTCCCAGTCATAGCCAAGCTCTTAGGCTGTAATAACTTTGAAGCAAGGAAGTGTGTCTCAGCTAAAAAAATGCCTTCTGTATGCAGGAGGCAATAGAAGTTTGGTAATGCTATAGCTTTGGAAAGTGGGATGGAAAGTGATTATGAAACCTAAATAACTTATTGTAGAAGAACTAATTTCTTCTAATTTGCAAAGCTAGAAAGTGTCTTGTAGAACATTTGTAGGTTTCTGTGTGTAGTTACATTTACAAGTGTATTTATTTGACAAAATGCTGGGAAAATGGGATGATGATCTGAAATTAGAGGCTGACTCAGATGACTGGAATTTAATTTGTCAGCAAGTTAAATTAGTAGCAATGAATAGAAGACATAAAATGACTTTATCAAATTTCCTGCACAGATCTTGTTTTACAGAAGAAAGAATGTCCAGCACATAAAAACAACTCAAAATATTATAATAAGTGTAAAATGATAGTAATTTTTAGTGTATGGCAGAAAGAAATGCAAAAAAAACCCCCAAACCCTGTTGCTTTCTAGAAAAGTGCAGATTGTGTCATTCATGCTTAAGCTCTCCTAGTTCCCATGAAATCTGGGGGGAGGCCTGAGGGTACAATCTTCTTGTCCTCTTAACAAGAAAAAAAGCTTTTTAGTACTGCACATTCTTAGGTCACATGCATAAGTTATGCATGTGACTTTACTGATCTGCTGAACTGGGCCGCCTTTTGCCACAGAAGCCAAAAGGCAAGTTTTACATTATCCCAAACCAGCCTTCAAATAACAACACGTATTGTTTGTCCACTTTTGTCTTTCATTAGGAGAAAGGTGTTCTCCTTGATGAAACAAAAAGGAACTTTTCAGTCTTGCCAGGGCCTCAGAAACTTTTTCCTCAGAAAGGAGAAATCACAAGATGAGACCAACACATTTAAGACACAAGTTCTCTTTCACACTTTGGGAGACTTCTAAATAATTCTGAAATTCATAGACACTTTCTCTTTTTGCCTGTGACAATATAAATTGTTCTGTGATACATATTGATAATAGCAACTGAGAGACAGATAATCAGAAGTTTAAGAGAAATCTATCAACTTTTAATTGCTTGTAATCTTTAACTGAGATAGAATAAATTTAAGGGGACAAATCATCCAGAGCATCCAGCTCTGGAGTCCTCAGCACAGGAAAGACATGGACCTGTTGGAGCAGGTTCAGAGGAGGGTAACGAAGATGGTCAGAGGGCTGGAGCACCTCCCCTATGAGGACAGGCTGAGAGAGTTGGGGTTGTCAGTCTGGAGAAGGGAAGGCTCCAGGGAGACCTTATGGCAGCCTTCTGGTACTTCAAGGGGGCTACAGGAGAGATGAGGAGGTACTCTTTAACAGGGGGTGTAGTGATAGGATGAGGGGTAATGGTTTTAAGCTGAAAGAGGGTAGATTTAGATTAGATATTAGGAAGAATTTTTTTTCCTGTGAGGGTGGTGAGGCACTGGAACAGGTTGCCCAGAGAAGCTGTGGATACCTTATCCCTGGGGGTGTTCAAGGCCAGGCTGGATGAGGCTTTGAGCAACCTGGTCTAGTGGGAGATGTCCCTGCCCATGGCAGGGAACTAGATGATCTTTAAGGTACCTTCCAACCCAGACCATTCTATGATTGTCTGAGAGACAAATAAGAGCCTGAGAAATGTGTTAAATGCAAACTGAGCTGGAGTCAGTATGATGTCTCCTACTGGGACAACTGAAATGCAAAAGCCCATCTAGAAGCTAGGAACAAGGGTTGGGCTATGGAAAAATAGAAACCAGATTTCCTTGGCCAGGGAAGCAGGTGTAATCATGAAACGATTGTAGACTCGAAAAACATTATTTCTCTGCAAGTACATGCCCTCTAATTCACCTGAAAGATTCTTATCTCATTTCCCTCCTAAAGTGTGCATATATATCTAGATTACTCATACAGATTATTTTTCTTCCTTTCATGCTTCAAAACCTATGGTTTTTTTTATAAGGAGGCTTTTCCCTTGTGGTCGCAAGTTACAGTGGAGACTGTCCCAAAGTAGACCTGCTGGCTGTATCTGGACTGGAGTTCAGGTGTGGAGATGGGTGTGAGCATCATAGTGGAGACACAGACCCAAGCTGCAGCTGGTCATTGGCAGACCTCTGCGATGGGGGCATTTAGTTTATGTCTTTGGGGGTCTTACATGACACCCTTGAAGCCCTTCTGCTGCATTGTGTTTGGGAGGCAGAAGGGGAAGGCAGTATGAACTCATGAACTATGCAGTGCACTAGGTTCCCTCTGTCTGTCTGGCCCCATCTCTAGCATGAGAAGTGTCTCCAGTTCCCTCATATCTGAAATTTTCATGGCCTGGTTTGTACTCTGCTTTGGATATCAGAAAACCAGCCTGAAACCCAGACTGTGCTCCTTGAAAGGTGATCTTTTGAATCTATACTGTAGTGCTGGCTTTAGCACCAAAGGTTGAGAAGGAAAGAAGGTGCCAGGAATCTGGCTGGCTTTAACACTCCTTAAAACCGCTGGCTGAATGCTCCTTTATCAGATCCTGTAAGATGTTGAAGCTGGTGGTCCAGCAAGTACACAGGAAATCTCTGATGATTCAAGAACCAAGGTTAAGGCACACAGAGTGAAATTCTGAGAAGCTCTTTGGGCCTGGTGATGTGTGTAGGTAGCAAGCCAGAGGCTTTCGAGAGACCCACCCTGCTTCCCTGGCAGGGCGAATGGGTGAGTAAGGAAAGGAGCTGGAGAGGGAAAAGGCACATAGATCCCTTTCATCCTGATGTGCCTTTTTTTCTTTTTGGACACACCTCGAGAGGACAGGGTCTCTTTCTCCTCAATAACATGTACACTGTTTATGGACCTTGTTTAGGATGAGTAAAGACAGGAATGGTTTCTTCTGTCCAAAGGCTAAGAGCAGTCTTGTTTTAAGAACAACTGTATTAAATAAAGTGATGGAAAAATAGGCCTTTGTTACAAACAGCTTACACCCTCATCCTGTTGTAGCCGCTTCCCTTTGACGGTACTGTGTGTGATACAGTCTGAGCTTCACATGGTTGCCAACCCTTTCCCTCTATTTTTTCATGTTTTTAAAGCCTTTTCAAGTGTGCATGTGAAGATTCCAAAAATATTAATACAAATGACATTAAAAGATGTTTCTGGTGCTCCTATTTAGACTGTTCCTGGCAGAGGGCTGGGGAGTTCAGCTAGAGCTGCCCAGGCTTGCCAAAGCCAGCTGAGCAGCAGGTTCCCCCTCCTCCTCCCTCCACCACTAAACAGGGAGAAAAAGTCTGTCGAGCCCTAGATAAACTTCAAAAATGTTAACAGGAAGAAGTGGAGAACAGTCTAGAAGCCAGAAGTGGTAAGGAGAGAGAGGAAAAGACCTGGGCAGTCGTGAAATGGTAGAGGGGAAAGGATTTATCATGGGATGGTAGGAAGGGCTGCAGAGGGGATTAAAAATGGGCGAGTGAACATTACTGGAGACTGATGATATTACAAGGGAAATAACTGCTTGCTGCTGGCTGTGTAGGAGGCTTGTCAGACTTGGGGAAGTAAAAGCATAGTGCTTACATCAACAGGATTTTTTTTTTTTAATGGCATCTGGTCCTGTGTTGCATTTGGGCATGATATTTAGTGACCTACCTACATGTGACACATTTGCTGTAGGCGGTGTTGGTTGCTGCAGCTGGCAGGGACAGGAAAGCTTGCAGAAGGGAGTTTGGAGCACGGGGGCCCAGTACTGTCCAAGCGCTGAACAGGTCCAAGCTGGGTACATCAGCGTCAGCAGCAGAGGTGTCCCACTGGTGATTTAAGCCATTTGAGTTTCAACGTTCCAGCTTGAACTTTGGCTCTTGGGAGCCACTGTACTGAAAAGAAAATGTGTATTTGATTATGAGTGAAAAGGAGTGCCTGAGCCATCTTCAGCAGTTCGAAAAAAAGGATTTGGTTTGGCCTTTTTGTTCCATAGAAAAGTGGGACACAGGGAGGGAGGCAGGGAGAATCCCTGCCCTCTCCAGCTTCACAGTAGCAACCCAGGTGCAACCTGTAATTGCTCTGCCCACACAAATACCACAGCCTCAGCCTGGGCTTGGCTATGTTCAGTGTTGGCCAACTGCTGAGTTTTTCCCTGCGTAAAGAGCCCTGTGTGGCCATGAGGCATTTCATGAGTGAAGGAAGAGACCTAAGTTGTGCCTTGCTGGCTCAGAGGCAGTGTGGGAGAGCTGAGTGGAACTGGGCTGGGATTTAACTGGCATCTAGCAAAGCCCCATCTGGGATGAAGCCCAGCTATGGCTCCTTGGTTCTCTGCTGCATCCCCAGCATGGGCTGGGCCAGCTCTTGTACACCACGGTAGACAGCTGGCTGCCAAAAGAGAGTAGCTGGAATGAGGTGTGATGCAAGCAGGCCACCCTAAACCCCAGGAGGCTACACTGACTGAACAAGCCGTGAGACTCATCCCCATCTCTGGGCAGTCCCCAGAAGGGAGTGGGTGAGCCTTAGTCCCACAAGAGCTAGGCAGGAGCTACATCCAGTCTCTTCTGCTCATTGATGCCTTCTGCTCTTTATCCAAACCCGTGGGGGTTTCAGGCTGTAAAGAGCAGCCAGTTTTGTAGAGATTTTACTGAAATGTTTCATCAGGCTGTGACTCGCATTTGGCATTGCTCAGGTCCTTTCTTCCCCACTATGTGTTGTTTTCTTGGTAATGATGCTCTGCTCTTTTCTGTGGATCCCAGATGGCATTTGCTAGATGTGGACAGAGTGCAGGAAGTTCTCCAAGTCCGTTTCAGAACATCAGATGCCCTCACAAGGTTTGAAAGGGCTTATCCATCAGTGACTTTGCAAGAGCATCTCAGAGGCGCTGCAGAATTAATGGGTCAGGTAAACAATGAGCGGATCTTTTTTACTGTTGTGGGTCACAGACCTTCTTCTGTTTCACTGGGCCTAGGGTTTTATTGCATGAAAAGGGATTGGACTGGATAAACCAGCAGACTTTCCTGAGGACCTAGCATAGCATGATAATTACACAGTATCGTAGGCAGCAGAGAGAATAGGAGCAATTGTATCGCATACCTGAGTTATTGGAACATGCCTGCCTGTTCATGTGAGCCAGGAGAGGAAGATTGTTTTTCCTTTCTGAAGAGGGAAAATTGGAGAGAAACTGTGCCAGAACCTTTCCAGGTTTAGAGAAGTAGAGGAAACACCTGCTACGCTATCAGCATTCTTGTTAACAGTGACTGCATGAGTGACAGAATCTGTCCCTTCCGGAGATGATTCAGACTCAGAAGACTCTTGGTAGTGATGACACGAACGCCTGGTAGCTCCTGAAAGCAGAACTAATGAGCAGTGCCACTCACTTAGCGTATGGTTTGACAACAGATGCACATGTTGGTAATTAAGTATTTGGCTGCATTACATTATTTTATTTTTGGTTTTCTCAAACACACACCCATTGCAATCTCTAGACAGATTTTCATGATTTAAAATCATTAAACTTATATCATAACAAAGGTAGAAAAATCAGCATAGGGAAACTAAATCCCACTTTTCTGAAGGGCTCAGTAGCACATAGGCCTTCCTGTGCACCCCAGACCTAGGAAACATGGGCTCTGTATGGTAAAAATACACATAGGCAATAGTTCCGGGGACTCCTCCCACATTGAGTGGAGCTGTCTGTGGTTTCAGACCAAACCTGCACACAAGTTTGGGACCAGAGTTTTAATTCTACTCCGTGATCACATCTGTCACTGCTTGTGACCTAGCAAAGGTTTGCAATGACTTTGAACTTCATGAACTTCATAAATACCTGAATGCAATTGTACCTTGCAGTGCTAGAGAGCCGATTCAAATACTTCATCTTAGAAGAGATCTTCTGGAATGTTTTATTCTGTCTTTGCATGCCAGCAGTTAATGTATGTCAACATGTTAATGCTGACCTCAGCTACAAGCTGCAAAATATGTACGTTATGGTGCTTGCTGGAGCCTCTTGCTCCCAAATTTTATACCTCTTCTAACTCAGTCCAGATACTTATTAAAACTCTCCCTTGGAGCCCATGCAGCTTTGCTCTATATATCAGATGTACTGGAGGAACAGTTGCCCTAGAAATGATGGAACTGCGTCTTAGCCCACTCTACCCCAGTTTCTGTGGTGGGTTGTTAAGGAGGAATTAGGATGTATCATAAGGGCATGATGGAGAAGCATATAGTGACTGGGAAGGTGACCTGGTCTAGGAATAGTGCATGTCATTATGGTTTTCCCTGAACATTATCTTACAGGATAATGGTTTCCTTTTGCATGAAAGTTGGGAGTTAGGCCAACTATGCTGAACTTGAGTTTGTTTTGAGATTCTGAAAGCAGCAGAACTAGTGAGAAGACCTGTTCTCTATCCTGGTGTTACTAACGGTACACAGCAGAGGTCCAAGATCTACTGGAATATCCTTGTAAAGCCACCTGTGAAGTTGCTAAATATTTTGAATGTCTGAAGTCTTGTCTAGAAATTCTCAACCTTGTTTTACAATTCAAAGAAATTCCAAGAATTTGTCACCACTGCCTTCCAGAAGTTTAATTGTTCACAGACTGTGCCATCTTTCCATGAAAAGATAAAGCAAAATCTCCTTTTTTGCTCTCTGTATCTGTTAGCATTGTTCTAGAGCTAAAACTGCAAGATGCTGGTGCAAAGATTCTATTTTATGAACTGAAAGGTGTCTCTGTGTATCAGTGTTCGTTTTCACTGTCTGTAAAGTCTGCTTGTGTACACTAGAAAATGATTACAGCTTAGACTGAAGGAGAGGTTAGCTATGCTTAATGAAAAAAAGTATTTCAGTCAGCGCTGACACTGAGAAGAACATTTAGAATCTTGAAGGAGAAAGAAATGAGAATACTAAAAAGAAGTGACCAGCTCCACCTACAAACTGTAACCCTCCAGGGCAATCTCAGGTTTCTGCTACGTACTAGCACACAAAACAGATTACATCCTAACCTAGACTGCAAGCATGAGAGTATTGGAAATCTGTTGCAGGTGTTTGATGGTAAACAGTGTTTATAGCTGCCAGGATGGAAACATTTATGTGTGTGAGTGAGTGCAAGTGGAGGGCAGGTCTCAAACTTTCACCCCATTACCTTCACATTTCAGTTTTGCTTTGCTGAGTACTAGATGACCTGCGATTTTAGCCTGCTAGTGAATTTAAGAAAGCACTGATGATTTTACTTGAGTATGTCCTGTGTTAAAATTTAAAATGCTAGAATTACCTGAGAAGTAGTGGACTAATTTATCACAGGAACAAAAATATACAATAGAGACTGAATGGAAGAGGATGAGTTCTGACAGGCATGCCTTTACTTTTTCAAGCAAGTATTTTTTGCTTGGGTGGGTGGTGCATTAGTTATATATACAACTCATGCTTTTAGCTACAGCAAAATGTGAGAAGACATAATAATAGCTCTTTGCGTTAAGGCTTCCTCTTTTTTTTTTTTTTTTTTCTTCAGTTCAGTTAGTTTGAGATTTTAGATTATTCTCTTTCTGAGAACTGGGGGATGTATTTTCAATACCTCTCAGTGTGAGTGGTGACTGGGCTGCCCTTAGCCTAAGATGAAAATAGCAGTAAATTTACTAGGGAGTTGAGCCAGAAGGTTGGACTTCTACTGCAAGGCTCCTGATTACTGCCTTGCAGTGGTTCCCAGGCACTCAGGAAGATAAAGAAAACAAACGTATCCATACAAAATAGAAGGCAAATTCACCTTTGATGATTTAGTGTGTATGAAGTGGCAAATATGATCTAGTGGTATCTTTTTTTCATAGAAAAAGTAGTATAGCCAAAAGTGCAACATGTTTTTTAGTTTAGCTCTACATGCAGAAGCTGACTATCACCTGCAATGACACTAGCATGAGCAGGACTAATGAACCTGTTGGTATCCTCTGACAGGGCTGTGTGCAGGCTGGGGTGGGCAGGGAGGGGACAAGAGGTGTTTACCACAGCCCCAGCACGCCCACTGCCAGTGCGTTTTGTGGGTGGGGTGGATGTCACGGAAGGGAAGGTTAACGAGCTTGTTCAAGCGGTCTTGTGCAGTAAACTACTGAGGGAACATCCTGCTGCCTTGGGGTAAAATGTTCACCCTTGCTTTCCTTTTTGCAAAGTGCAGTTCTTAATTCCCACTTGTGCCAGTTTGGAGGAAAAAATACAAGAACATAAAGTGCCTGGTCTGGCTCTATCTTGATAATGGTCAAGCAGATGCCTAAGGAAGAGTACACAGGGCAAATGCAGGAATATTTCCTTATGAATTTCCTTCCTTTCTAAGCCAGAGAAGTCTGTGCCTAGTACCTCAATTTGTGTAACTACATCTTGAGACTGTGTAGTATTCACAATACCCTTTGGCAAGGAGCTCCTCATTTAACTATTGGTTCTGTTCAGAATTTCCTCTCCTCATTTTGTCTCTGTCTCCAGACTTCTGTTTTGTGTCCTTCATTCTCAGTGAACATTTCTTATTCACCTTTTTTATGTTACTCTTTCTGCAAGAATCATACCTCTTAATTTGCTATTCCAGGAAATGAAACATCTGAATCCCCATCATGTGTGCACCTTTGCGTGTTCAATGAAGGCTGTGATATGGGTGCTGCAGAGGGTCTTTTCAGCAGGGACTTCTTCAGTATAGGCTTAAGGTGACTCCTTCTTTGACTGCAGAGCTTGTTCAAGCGATCTTATATATAGGCACATGTCTTCCTCAACTCCAAGGGGAATGGGCAGTCAGGTTGGCTGAGGTGTGTCGGACCTCAGGGAGCAGTGAAGAAGTCATCCTCATTTACTTAATGCGTGTGAAAGAGGTGCAGGGTTGAGGGAACACAGAGTGGGAACCATGCATCCTGCTCACTTCAGAAGACTCAACAGGTCTAATAAAAATACCTTTTCTAAATTCTGGGAAGGCACAAGCACTTTAAAAACCCAGAACAGTTTAACCCCAACATATAACATAAAAAAATCTTACAGTTGAGCGAGGTAGAACTGATTAGAGTTCAGGAGTGGGGTCTGCAAAGCTTCATTCATGCACAAACTCCTGCCTCATGCGAGCTGCCCCTGCAGCTCTGTTAAGACTGGGCAGGGTGAAGAATGGAGGGTGCAAGCAGGTGTTTCCACAATGCAAAGGCTGTAGGTGTTTGAAACTCAGAATGCCCAACTTTCTCTTCTTTTTTTTTTTTTTTTTTTTTCCCTTTAAGTTGGGCAGATGCTTTAAAAAGCAGACATTTCTTCTTTAATTTTTAGCTGTTAATTCATTTATAAACTACATGTGCTTTACGAGTGATTATGCTAATGTACTTAAGACTATTTAAACCCTTGTGCTGATTAGCCTAACCATTCATTTTAACTACATTGTACAAATAAGATGTTATCTTAAAAATGTGTCTAACAAAACTCCATAATCACAAATATGCTACTTTATTGAATGCAACTATTGGCTTTACTGAATTCAGCCATTTACGCTTTCATTTTTAACATTCTGTTTTGCTTTGTATTCATGTATACTGTATGGTGGGACTAGGCTGGTGGAACACATTTAATGGCAAAAATAACCAGTTAGATTTATATTTTATCCTGTCTCCAGGCAAAAGAATTTGTGGGGTCACGCTCAGCTCATGCATGCAGAGGAGCAAGCGGGCTGTAACCCCTCTGAGGCAGGTGGGGTGCACTGGCTCTCTGCCGTGAATTAGCACAACATGGCCCTGGCCCTGGTTTCTGCTCTGAGGTCTGCCAGGTGCTACAGGGCTGCAGGCAAATCATTTAGCCCAGCGGGTCTGGTTTTCCCCATCTGTATGGGGTAATGATGCTTAGCTGCTTTCGACTGATGAGAAGTGCTATGTGAGTCATAGGCATTGTTATTAAAGGTATCTGGAGTGATGATTTCTTTGGGCAGCTTCATGCTGAAGGTGGCTGAGGCCATTCTGGGCAGGTTCCCCTGGGGCTGCCGTGGTGTTGCTGTCATCGTCTAGTGTCTTTTCTTAATGAAATGATCCAGGGAGTATAAAGAGAAATGAGGATCTGTGCTCCCTCAGTACTGCTCTGAAAGCAGCAAGGGTGTTTTGAGCAATCCACTTGATATAAAAAACTTGTTGCCATCTTGCAGAAGGTCTTCTGTGGGCAGGAACGTGAGGGGGACCGGTGGTAACAATGATGGGCACTTCTAAGCCCTTCCGCCCTGGCTGTTTGTTTGGGCTGGTTCTTCCTCTGAGCGTTTTCAGCAGCAGACAGGAGAAACAGTTAACTGAGCCCTGGGCTTTGTGTGAAATAACTGCGAAGGTCAGAGTAAAACACAACATACTTATCTCAACTCATCTGAAAATTACCCTCATCAACAACATTGTTTATGCCTGATAAATAGCCTGAGCACCAATTACAGTTGTCATTTCCTGAGGTGCCATCCGGGGTAGGTGTGCAGGGTGTTGATACTGAGGGAGGGAAGGGGCTCTGTGACCGGCGGGTGGGGGGGCTGTGCCAGCAGCCCCCCAAGGAGCCGAGCAAGGGCTGCCTGCCCTGGCATTGTCAGGACCCCATACCAGGTCACCTTGGCATCCTCTGTCCTCCCCCTCTCTGCAGCAATCTCAGAATAATATAGTGATTTTTTTTTTTTTTTTTTTTTGAGATCTGGTGCTGGTGATGCTGTGTGGAACAAAAACACCAAGGCGTTTCCTGCCCCAAGATGGGCACTCTCTGAGGCACAGCCACTAGAGCAGGATACAGAGAGAAAGTTGGCTTGTGTTGTGGTCCTTGTTTCCCTTTGCTATCAGAGTCACATTCAGAGAGTCAAACAGGGGTGGTCCTTCCTCCCATTCTCTTCTTCAGGGGAAAGCTGTGTACTGGGAAGATTGTCAGAAGATAGAAAAGAGAAGGAAATGTGGGAAGATAGTGGCTGACTGATCGTGGAGGGTAGTCCAGGAAAAATAAAATAATTCACAAAAAAAAAGAGGTAAAAGTGAGCCAAGGGGAGCAGTAAGGATCTTGAAGGGATAATAGACAATGATGTTTTGATATTTACATCTTTTCCCATACCTGAGAGACAGTAATTTGTTTCTGGCGGCACTTTGTACCCTGTGCCTTGCTCAGGTACACATGCAGGAATTGGATCTAATCTTGTCCTGAAAATTCACAACTTGCATTGACTATTTTAAGAACTCTGATGAGCAAATGAGAGACAATTCATCCCAGGATCCATCAGTGGCATAAAATTATAAAACTATAGCATCAGATAGTACAAGTGGAAAAAAAAAGTCCAAGATAGACATCGGTATAACTAACACTATAAAACTGCTTTCAGAAATGCACTGTGGAAGAAACACATGGAAGAAGCTACGCTACTGTGCAAAAATGTGATATTTAGAGAGAGGCAACTGCTTACACACATGCAGCCCTGTCAAGCAGAACCCCTGTACTTGCCCATTGGGAATAGTGACACCTGTGCATGCGGGTGCTGACTTTTGCATACACAGAAGCTGCTTTTAGGGTGCATGAGCGCAAGCACTCCTCCCTGAACATCTGCAGGTGCGGCTGCATGCAGAGACAAAGGGAAGTTGAAAGGAGGCAATAGTATGTGCCCTTCATGGTAAGAAGTCATGGGTCACGCTTCAAAATACTTTAAGATTCCATGTTTTCAGGCTTTTTGCTGCAACCAGGAAGGCCAGAGTTTCAAGGACAGCAGGTAATAACCTCCAGGAAAGAGGACTGTGAGCCCAGCAAAGCACAGGAGCTGGCAATGCTGAAACTTTACCCCCAAATGTCTCAAAGCAGCTGCAGTTGAACTACCCACAGCACAGATTTGGTCTCACGCTCTGTGTCACTGTTGAAATGTAAACTAGGAGACCTTGCTGTCCTTGTAAGAACGGAGAGTGAAGCAAAGAGCTGCATAGCTTGCGGTGACACAACGCCCACAAGGGTGGCAGGACCAGTGCAGGGATGTCACACATCAGCACAGCTTCCTTCGTATGCATGTGTGTGAAGTGCAGCCTAAAAAATGTGTGTGTGTAGGTTCTGCTTTGAGATAAGGCATGTCAAGGGCAAGCTAGATGCATAATGCATCTCACTGCAAAATGGGTAACAGTTGCATTTTAACATTTATGCTATGTCACTATTTACTGTCATAAGAGAGTGGGTTTTTTCTTAAGTAGAGAAGTGTGCAGAAAGTATGTTGGATTTTAGGATGGATTACAGAACAAACTGAAACCAACTAAACCATGAGCACAAAACCATGCTGCGTTTTCTTCCATGACACTAATTAGGACAGTTAAAAATCTTGCCTACTTTCTTTCTTATGAAATAATACCAGCATTTGCACTTGGATGGACTTCTCTGAAAAATTTTAATGGTCATGAGAGCCACACCATCTTGCAGGAAAACTTACTACTGAAAAGCAAATAGAAACATCTAAAAAAAGATGAGTAAGAAGAGGATCTAGTCTATGATTTAATTGGAATCAGTGGGAATTGTGCCATTTGCCTTTCGTGGCAGTGGAATCAAAGCTGAAACACCGGCTGTAGTTTATTTTAGATTGCTGCCTGTCAGAATTTAGATTTCAGATATCTCCGCAGGGTTCCTTTTAACTATCTACAATTTATGGCAGTAATATATATTTTAAATATTTTCCTTTACCAGAGGATCAGCTGAGCCTGTAAGGTCTGTGGATGAGACAAGCCCTTTCCCTTTTTTTCCGAGAGGGACGTCTGCAAGGTGGGAGTCAGAAGGGGGTGGGTGTTGCATTGCAGAAGGATGTACCTCAGGACTGGGCCTCCAAAGCTGCGTGAATGCAAAGGCGAGAGGTTCAAGCAAGTTGTGCTGCTCAGCACTTCTCAGGTAGAAATATGGGGAGCAGAAGCCAGACAAGTGGAGTGTAGACAGAGCAGTTTGCGGGGTGAAAGTCTCAGCAGGTTGTTGGCTGAGGACTGAGCTCTAGGGGTGAGGAACCAGTGGGTAAGATGGGGTGGAAGAGCCTGATGTTGCCAAATCAATCTTTAATCTCTTGGAAAGTGCTGCATGGTTGTGAAACAGAGCACAGGGGGAAATAGCCTCATGTAGGGAAGAAGGAAAAAATAGGGCCTGAAGTCAAAGAAAGAGGCTTGCAGAAGGCAACAGGGAAGTGGTATCCATCTTGGATAGGTGTAACAATCTGTGTAAAATTAATGCTTATATTTGAATACCAGTACTCTTCTTGCTGGTGAATGTATATTACTATCTTTGGGTGATGAATGAAAAGTAGTAGTCACTTATTCTTTGGAAACAGACAAAGTAGTTGCTGAGAAGTCAGCATCTGCTGCAGCCCCTACTTGCTCTTTAATACTGGTGAGTGAGAAGGAACGGGCAGAGATCTCTGCAGGAGGTTTAGATAATCAGACAGATAGGGAGAAACTAGTGGGGAGCACTTGAGACACCAGGTGACCTGAAGAATAGGTAACTCTGATGTTGGAAGGAGAAGAAAAGTTTTAGAAAACACAACCCAGGAAAAAAGTCATGAATGTTGGGTAAGGTGAAATGTCTAAGGGGGCAGTGTACAAAAGTAGCAGCATCCTTGTGGAGGCATATATGGAAACTCTGAACACGTGCTGAGCTTTGTAACAGCCTAGCCAAGAATCCCTAAAAAATCACTAAAAAAAAAAAAAAAAGAGCTGAGGTGCATCTTAGAGAAAAAGTTGTGGTTTGCATAACTTCAAAGTTTCCTGGAGCACTCCTGCTGTGTGGCATTTGCCTGACAGGTTTGCTGAGGCAGTGTCATGGGTGCGTTTTCTTCCTGTCCCTTTTTATCTGGTCAGAGGAGAGGAATACTGGTCATGAAATAAGTGCTCAGCTCTGCTCCAGTCTTCCCAATGGACAGAATCAAGCCATTGATCGAGCCTTTGCATTTCAAGGGAATAATGAAAATCCTCATACTCTTCACCATATGCACTGTCTCCCACAGATGTATGTTACTGAAGGTGCCCAGAGCAAACGCTGTCTGACATTATAATAGCAAGCAACTGACAGGCAATTCTTTCTGCTAGAGCAACCAGAGCTGAAGAGGTAATATAACCTCCTATAAGCAAGGACAAACAATGACTGAGATGTTTCTGTCCCAGTAAATTGGACAACACATGCTCTGCTGTCCTCGGGTCTGATCCTGCATTTCTTCAATATTCTAATGTGCAAATAAGGTTGAGAGGAGTTTTGGTCATGTGAGGAATGTAGCTAAGGCTTGACATGTAAAAGGTGTTGGCAAATTATTGCATGAAGCACAAAGACCACCTGGACTTGTGTCTACAAAGGTTACAGTGGCAGTAACAAAATGAGGTTTTATTGAGTTGCTCTGAGTAGGAAGGACATCTTCGCTTTGCTAAAAGAAACTGGAATTTGTGGAGCTGAATATTAATGAGATCATCCAAAACTAAAACAAGAGTTGCCTGCGTAGCCTATCTCTGTTGGTCAAGTTGAATAATACCATGCTGAAGTTAAAAAAATCCCCAAAACAAAACCTCAAACAGACAAAGCAAAACATTGTCTCAGTTTTTAATTTCTTAATGTTATTTGAGTGTTACATGCTTTCTGCATCTCTGAACCACAAATCAATGGATGTGATCCATCCCCCATTATCTGTGCTGGGTTCTCCTTCCTCATTTCATTGTGACTGCATCGTGCTGAAAATGCCTTGAGCGAATGTGTGCATTCAGATACTCTTTACTGAAACCTCTAAAGAACAAGAAAAATTAGCAGTATAGAGGACCATACTATTCATATTATGTTGTTCAGCTTAAAAATTCGGTCTCTCTTTAACAGGTCGCACAGTGGGGAAAGGGTTCAGGAACAAGGGGGATCTCCTTCAAGTGAAATTTATGTATTCACTGGGAACCTGGAGCCCAGCAATTGATTATGGCAAATGTATCAGCCAAGAGGTAAACACAAAGGAGTTTATTAATGTGGATAATGTGATTGGCATGAAATAGAAATAGGACTTAGCATTTATAAAGTATGATTATTCTGATTAAATTAAACAATTTTTAAACTATAGTTCAAACAGACAATGTCCTTTTTAAAGGTAGGAAACTGAGGCTTATTGAGGCTTACTGACACACAAAGGGTCACACTACGAGTCCGAGGGATAAGCAGGCGAATTAGAAGACCTGACTTCCATTATAAATGCTCTACATTAGATGACAATCCACAACAGAAAGAATGAATGAAAATAAAAAAAGACAGATGGAGAATGAAAGGAAACGTTTGAAATAAATATATGCAGTGGGCAAGAATGAAACTGTTAATTGAAACCTTTGCTCACTTTTAAAGAGAATTAAATGTATTTGCTTGCAGTACATTTGGAATAACAGGCTACTGAAAGGGATGATGGGGCCCGTGAGAGAAAGTGAAAGCATTTACTGAGGATGTTGCTAAAAGCTATATTTTTGCCTCCATTTTCAGGAAGGAATAAGAGGACAGATGGCAGAAATTTCCCAAGGGAGAAAAGAGAATTACTAGAGAAGATCAAGATCAGACCTGCACAGGTGATCATGAAATCGAAATGCCTGAAAACTCAATTTCTCAAGGTCGATATAACCCATGCCTAGGTAACCAGCTTCTTTGAATTCTGAGGCAAATAGGACAGCATGAGAAAACTGGGAGGTGCTGAAAGACTGGTAAGACTGTAGTGTCAGTGATGACCTAGCAAGAATCAAAGTACATCAGAGTAGTATCAGCTGGGTGGTTTCTATTTTATGTGTGTTTTTGCACCACACTCATCGCTGGAGTATCAGAGCACCTTCAGTAGCATCAGCCCTCTCAGCCTCTCCTCCTGGGAGAACAAGTGGGTCTTGGAGGGCCTTGTTGCAGTAGCACGTTTTTTGTTATTATTAGTGTGTGTACTGTAGAACATTTGTTGCAACAGGATGGACCGAGAAATGTGTCTTGTGCCTGAAGTGGAAGGTTGTAGGTTAGGGAGGAGGCTGCATTTCACAGTACCAGTTGCTCCTGGAAGAGGTCTGGTTGGACTGGAAATTGCTGGAGATTTAGGAAAATAAGGACAGGAGTTCCTCCTCCCTCGCCATAGCTGTTGGCCTTATCTCCATCTGATTTGCACCTGCTTTCTCTCTGCTTTAGGGATAAAGACCCTTTTCAGACATGACCATCAGACTCCAGCTGTACAGAGGAAGGCAGTTCTGTTCCAGTCCCAGTCTAACAACCAGATTTTGTGAGATGTCTTGTTCCTAATGCCATGGGAGCTAAATGACTAAACGTCTTTAAAGTCTGAGTTGACTTTATTCCAATTTTGTCCATCTAGCAATTGTGCAAGTGTACATCGTGTCCCTGTGCTTTTGCATCATTTAGGTAAGTACTGTAGTATGAAAAGAGACAATAGCCATGGGAAGGGTGCTGGAAAAGCTGAAGAGGAATATAGTGAGACAGCTTAAATACTGTGATCTGATTATTCATAGTGAGCATAATTATGTGAGAAATACTATGTTTACCAAAGAGAATCTGGTTTTGATTTCTCTGAGGAGATGCAATGAATTTCAGTGGATTGATGTTGTGATTAGAGTTTAACTTATGGACCTTATGGAACCACTGGATATTATAAATGTAACACAGGGTGATCAAGCTTATTCAGTGCTGAGGAGCAGGTTCCTATTTTTAGGGGGCCTTTTCCCAGACCAGAGTCCAGGGTGTTATGATCAGAACTGATATTTTCTCTCTCTTCTTAGTGGATGTCACGGAGACTTGCCAAGGGAGGCGTGAGCTCTAGGAGATGATTGAAAAGTGATTCATGTCCCACATTGTTGGTAATGACTGCTCCTCATGTCAAATCCCTGTGTCTGGTCACAACTGAACTGATGATGGGCTTGACAATCATCTTGCTGGATCCTGGTTGGACTGCTCTGGATGAATTAATGTCCAAAGTAAGAACAATCTTTGGACGACTAAGAAAAAAACAAAGAATATTTTGAGCTGGAACTAACAAGTTACTAGTGCTGACTACTGAACTGTGTCAGAGACACATAGGCCCTCCTGGATTTCATATAGCCTCACTTCTGTCTCTCAGAATTTATAGTTTTCTTTAACAAAGAGCATTTTTTCTGACATTAAGAAACCACTTGGAATGTCTGTTGCCCCTTACTCTTATGTTACTACTTAGCCTAACTTATAAATATTGAGGGTGTAATATACAGCATGTTACCCTCATCTAAAAGGTGCAAGTACTGATGCAAAAAGTCACTTGCCTTGCAAGTATGCCTGGTGTTGCCTACAATAAATATCTCTTTAAAAAATGGAGAAGTGGTCATGTGTGGTTGATGTTTATTGAAGCTATGTTTGCGCCCAATAGAGTAAAGATATTGTTCGGTACTTATCTTCTTTGTGAAAATATTACTATTGTAATGGTACCAACATATCTATGTGTGTCAGTTGTCCCTCATGCAAGCACCAGCTGGGGAGGTTCATTCTGCCCCGTCACATATGTACATGGTGTTGCTTACCTTTGTGCAAAACATCCTCCTGTGTTCTGCAGGAGTGTTGTCTGTGCCTGTGATCACAGTGCTGACACTTCTAACTTCAGCTGTCGGCACTTCTACCTCACCAGGCAGTGCTTCTGGACGAAGCTTTCCCCCAAGGCACTCCCATGCTCGAGGTTAGGTGGGGACATTAGTGTGTGATAGGTAAGGTTCACAAGCCTAAGAATAACCCTTGCAAGTTGTGTCATGCACTTGAGAAGCTCAGCTCCTTCCTGCCTCTGCGTTGCTCACAGCGCTTAGTGGTTTAGTGCCGGCGTTCGCGTGGGCCTTCCCCGTCCCCTTCCCAGCAGTGCTGGCGAGGAGAGTTTGTGCTCACACAGCATCTAAGTCCAGATCAGAGGTGTAGCTTGCTTGGGTAGGATGCAGGTGGTGGGAGTGGGAGTGTGCGCTCGCTCGCAGGCGCGCTGGTGACAGCTAACCAAGGCGGCTTCCTCCTCCCACGCGCGGGGCCCGGCTGAGCAGTGCTGTGAGCACAGTGCCGCTGGGATCACTTTTCTGCTCTCGCTCGCTGTGAGATGTGCAGTGGGCTCTTGGTTGGAGCGGGTGCGATGAGGTCACGTCCGCTGCACCACGTCAGAACGGGGGTGACGAGAACCTCCCATCTCAGTGCATGAGCACTCTGCTTCCAGAGAGGTTTGGTGGCACTGGCAGCTCTTGGTGTGTTGTCATCCTCTGAGGAGCAAGTTCCCTTTGTTCAGACTTATTTCTTGTACAGAATACTGACCAAAGTTATATGTTGTTCTACACCAGCAGCAAATTTGTCCCTAGGGTTTTCATCCTTTGGTTGTTTAAACTGTACTCTTACGAATGGTCAGTGTGAAGTGGGCTATGAAGAAGAAAGTTAATTCTATCTCAGTTCAATCTCAGGTATTCTGTATACTTTAAATCAATAAAATGGTCAACCTCTTTCTCATCCCATGGAAGGACTTTAGTTTCTCCTTGATTAGATATGGTATCTGGCTTAACGTGTGTTGAAGCTGGTTGAATAGACCTGGTTATGGTATTTACATGTGCAGTAATTGAGATTGATACCCACTGAAATCTCAGCAAGAGTTGAATGAAATTTAGTTCCATTGCAGTCAAAGGTGCTGCTCTGCATTGTGCCCAGTGCAGGGGTCCACCACTGGGACTCCTTAGTGCTTAATAAGCAATACGGCTAGTGTTCATAATAGTTTAGTGAGGGTGTGTTGTTTGAGCTGGGGTGTAAAAGAACAAACCTTCACCACATCTCTTGCCTGCCTTTTCAAGGAAATCTTAAAGACCTTTTTTGTTCCTCTTACCTCTGTGTTCTTTTTATACCTGTGACTCTGTGTACATGGTATGTTATGAACATAAAGCATGCGCCTCCTCTCCATGCTGCAAACTTCTGCTATGCTAGAGTACCAATAGGGATAATAAATAGGAACTAAATTTACATTCTTCTTTTTTTTCTTTTCTTTCTTTTCCTTTTTTTTTTTTTTTTTTGGAAGCAATTTATATGTTATGCTTCTGGATCTTAAAGCAAAAGGAAATGTGCTTGACGCTAAAATTGGCTTCGTGGCTCCAGTTTTCTCAGCTCTGCACCACCTGCCTCTAATCAAACTGTCCAATTACAGGAAACAATTGTTTTCTTGCTTTCTGTTAAGTGCAGAAATTCATCCACTAAAGGACTTTTTACCAAATGTTGCTTTAAAAAAAAAAAAACACTTTCACAATTTGTTTTTAAAAACGTATGCCGATGTTTATATCCAGCATGCATGTTAGCTTTCAAACATATGGTCATCGAGAACCACACAAGGTCATTCACAAAATAGTAATATTTATCTTAACTGATTGTAGGGTTTGGAAATCTTTATTATATAGGGAGCAACTCAGTGGACATTAATAGAGTTTCACTGTTGTTGTGGTAAGCTGAGAATCAGGCCCTGACCTATAATTAGCACCTGCATGAAGAGTACTGATAATACAGAAGGGAAATTGGTCTCCTTAGATATGCTTCCTTAATGTGAGACAATGACTTCAGGCTATTTCTGAGCTGCAAATCTCCCAGGTGAAGTCTTGCTGGAGTAGAATAAAGTAGAATAAAAAGCAGAGCAAAGGGGATCCAGCTTTGGTTAACAGCTCTTTCCTTGTGAAACTAGATCTCAAACTAAATTATAGCCATAGCGCACACAGTCAATCCTACAGAAATACTTGAGATCACATGGAGAAAACAAATATGCAGCTTGTCCTCTATAATTTTTACAATGATGTTTACGTGCCTTCACCTAACAACTGCTTTTTATCTGCAGATAAACAGACTTATAAGGAAAATATTAACAATATCCGCTGTAATTTAGAAGCTTATCATTTATACTTAAAGGTATTTGATTGCCTCACAAACTTTGTATGAAAATAGACTGAGTGTAATGATCCTAGTTAACAGGCCTGTAGAAAAAGAGATCTAAAACAGTGTAAAATTTCCTTGAGAAGCATGAGACAGTTATTGGAAACTACTGAGTAGAGGAAACATGAGGAGCTACTATTCACTGTCTCATAACATGAGGAGGTGGGGGGTATTCTATGAAATTGACAGTCGATAAATGCCAAACAGATAAATGAGTAACTCGTATGAGTTAACTAGTAAGCCATCAGCATGTGGAATTAATTTCCATAGGAAATCTATATTAAACTGCAGCACAATTGGCAGCATTGCTACAGCCATGTTGAGAGGGGTGATGTTCTAAAAACTACTTTTTTTTCTGCGTACTCATATCCAACTTGCAGCTATGCTAACTGGATCAATAGACTGTGGTTTCCTCTCTTAGTTAAATAAATGAGGAGGTGTTTGGTATATGCTAGAAAAAGCCTTGGAAATTGGATACAATGAGAATTTCTCTTTGTTCTCATAGCTGTACTTGTCTATGCCTTTTTTTTCTCCCACATTTTCCAATTTTTCTGCCTTTTAAATCAAGATCAAGAAGGGAACAATGCTGGAGAGTTCTATGTTGGCTGCCTTGTACAGTTTAACAACTTTTTGTTTGTGTGCTGAAGTGGGGGTTGGGGAATATATCACTTTATTCCTCTTATTTCCAAGATTGCTTTAGTCACACTTGAATGGTTAATCTTGCTGCATTTATATGGATAGTGCAGTGGTATATAAGATAAGAATAAAAATTCAGTAACTATAGAACAAATCTCCATTGCTTTTAAAAGAGAATAAAAGAGAAGAGTCACCTAACACAAAGCAAATGTTGCTTACAGTGCAGTAAAACCCAGACAAAATCTGAAATGCTCCATAAAAAGGGAGCCAGCATGTTTGCCAATTGTTATTCCTATGGCATGGGTGACTGTTTAATTTTATTGTGTAACCTGTTATTTATTACAGTGCCCATCAACATAGTATCATCCGTTCTTCATATGATGGATGCAAATATATTTTATATATATTAGCCAAACAGCGTGAACAAATACAGCTTGATGCCTCTGGAGTTCTTGGCTCTTACCTCCAGAGACCTAAGAAGCCAAGCTAATACCCTGAATGACAAGTGCTCAGATCTCGTGGAAAGCAGGTATGAAGAGATGCAATTCCCAGCACTCTTAACATAGCAGTTTGTGCCTGTGCCTATTTCTAAAAGGAGATACAAGTTTTGGTCCTAAATCTTGGATAATGCAGAGAAGAGGATTTGGAGAGCAAAGGAGCTTCAGAGCAGTGGAGAGTGTTGCCTAAAGGTTCTTCATATGGTATGTAGGTTCTATATATTCAATATACATAGGTCTGTATGGAGTTATAAGAAGCTGGAGTAGTGGATGTGAAGGTACTGGGCTAAGAGTAAGGCTAGTGGGTTGCAAATGCAAGGATGAGGGGTAGGGATATAGAAGATGTCCCAGCATAGACACTGGAAATGCTGGGAATTGGTAGAAAAAAGTATCATACAGCTATAAATACTGTCATCATAGCACCTTGTCCCTTGTTATAAATTGACCCTGTTTTCCTTGCTGAAACAGGGAAAGGTTGTCCTCTGATTTCCAAGTTTCCTTTCATGTATTCGACTTGAATGGTCATCCAGTGTCAGTGTCTTGCTTTCCAGTTTGAAACGTGGTCATCCTGCCGGGTGTGTGTGTACGCACATCTGCAAGCGCAGAAGGTTGCTGCCAGCCCAGCCCTGCCTCCAGTGGCCTGATGATCTGTGCATCTGAGTGCACGGTCCAGATCAGGGAACAAAAAAGAAATGGTGTGCTTAAAGAAAGAAAAAGGATAAAAGCAGAATTTCAAAGCATCAGGGATTCTGCAGGTCCCATAGAAACACTTCCCACCTGGAAATCCTGTGTGCCTGGTGGTGGTGCAGCCTTTTCCTGCTGCAGGGTGGGCAGCAGGCAGTGGGCAATGTGAGAGCTGAGCCAGAGAGCAGTGAAAGCCTCAGCCTGCTGTGAGGACTCCCCGAGGGGGAAGGAAGTCTCTGCACATCAGAAAAAGCTTTTCCCTAGAATTTCTGCCGTTTCCAGCTGTTTCAGGTCCTGGTGCATAAACCTTCCCAGTGTGCTACACTTGAAGGACCTAAATTGCACAAGTCTACTGATGCAGGAGGAATATACTCATTATTGTGTCTTCACACCTGTCAGCTCACTCTGGGGTTATCCCTGGGCAATGAAATTTTTGTGTGAAAGAGGCACACACATGAATCGCCCAGATACCATCTTTGCTTCCTGCCCTTCACACCCCATCTTACTGCATTTTTCCCACATTTGTCACTAACCGGAATCGTATTTTGGTGTGGGGCTTGCAGCTCCTTTAGCCCTGCTGGAATAAAAGTGCTGAGTTTAAATATGCATGTCTAACTTTTCCTTTTGGAAAAAAATGGTGAAAAGAAAGATTTTTAGCACATACGTGTCACATTATTTAGTTATGGAGGAATGGTATCCTGCAAAAAGTGACCCAGGGTCCAGCAAGTCCAACAGCCAGCAGGTGCCCCCAGATGGCTTCAGAAGAAGATGCAAGAAACATGACCATTGATGCAGTGCAGAACATGGGCTGAAGTATCACTGTGTCAAAGATTGGCCATGTGATTTTAATTGTACAATTGTCACGCTACCACTGCCAGTGGCATAACCTTGGAAGAGGCTGTTGTAGAAACTGGTGACCGTCCTTTTGAACTAAGAGCAAAAACTATTGGTCAGCCATCCCTGTGGCAATTCTGCGGGTCAGAACAGGATTTGGTTTTGTATTTAACTGTGTTGGCCAAAACAGTAATGAGCAAATTCAACCTTTTTATTCTGGTCACAGTGCAAGTAGTTTCTAGAAAGAGACGTAGCCTGCAAGATTATGATACTGGTCACGTGGCTTTTTGAGTGGGTAGCTGAAACATTTTAAGTAACCAAAAATAATAGTAGGGAACATATGATAGGTTTTTGTCATGATTTCTATTTCATAGGACAGTCTTCAGCTAGTTATTCATGCCGAAATTCATTATTTTCAGGACTCACAAATATATTTTATGACTATCTAACAGCTTGTCTGCATATTGGAACACAACCTCACAAATAGCAGCACAGAAGCATTCGCAAAATTAATTTAATTAGTATTCTACCAGCTCTGGAGCTTAACTACTGTGAATAGGTGTTGCACAGGCAGTATAATTTAATGGTTCCTGGGGTATTTTAACTCAGGACTCCACAACCTAGTTTTTCAGCCTCTGTGCTTGTGGAAAGAGGGTCACAAAATCTTTCAGCCTGCCCAGCTGTAAAATGGTATGAATATATTTAGGTAGCTTAACTAAAATTGGTAGCATGCATTGAAATATTTGGATGAAAGCTGCTTTACAGTGTAAGCACAAAGTATTATTATTAGAAACATTATTACATTATCAGCAGTGTGGCTTACAATGGAAAACCATTAACTTCTGGCTTTAGGAGCCTTTTTTTTTTTTTGTTTTAACACAAGTATTCAAGAAATCTAAAATAGACAAAATAAGGACATAGATGTAAAACAAATAATAGTGATGTTAACTTTATTAAAAAGCTTCTTTGTGGTATCAGGCAGGAAGTGAAACTGCTTTCAAACTGCAAATATTTCTCAATCATTTCATGCACCAGCAATCTTTGTAATAGGTTTTCTGTTGGTTTTTGCAAAATGTTCAGATGAGCAGATAAAAGTTCAGACACAAGGGGAAAGGCAGTCATTTTTCTTGGATTTCAGTAGCCGTATATTTCATTCTGTGATTCAAAGTGACCTTAGAGTCCATCTCCAAGAACAGATGTGCACACTGAAAGTTTGAGCCCTAACTATTTTCATAGGGTCATTCCTTTTTATAAACCAGCAGCACTGTAGGCTAGCAGCCAGCTAACCGGCTTTGGGTGTTGACTCATGCTCAGTGACAGAGTTCAATCAGAGATAGCTGAAGTAGAAACGGCTCCCAGCTATCTTCCCCACCCTCTGATGGGGATGCTGCCTTGGCACAGCTGAACACGGATGTGTGCCCGCACCCCAGCCAGGGGAGCTTACTGCCTGCTCTGCTCATGTGAGCTCCTGCTGATTTCAGGCTGTAAACCCTGCTGACTCAAGAGGGGATAGTTGTTCTGCTAAACTGTCCCTGGAATGGTACCTTCCAATGGAGGGACAGAGGCGACAGCTGGCAACAGTAAATGCTTCATCCATCCCAGTTAAATCTGCCAGCGAACATGAATCAACACTTTCAGGTTTTGTGCTACTTGGAACTACTTTTCTGGCTCTAAGTATCATGTTATGTTGATCCCAGAGGGTCAAGTACAAAAGTACTGAGCACTTAGAGATACTAAATGCCCTAACTCCATGAATTAATGGGGCTTGAGAGCACTTGGCAATGGGACTGCTCAAAAAAACTTCCATTAAAACTGTTGTTTGACAGAAAAATCGGGTTTTTTTTTCATTAAAAACAGAAAGCTAGAAAACGGAAACTTCAGCTAGCATATTCACTGCTGCACCTGGGTCAGACTCAGAAAGCACCAGGACTAAGTGTTAATTAGATATCTCTTGACTCAGTAATTCTTGCTAAAAATGCTGTGTGTGGGGCACCTAGAAGAGCAGCAGGTGCTGTGGTAAATTTTATTTGTCTAATCTTGTAGTTTCTAGACACTACCGCCACCTCAGTCTCTGCATTTATTCAACCAGCAAAGGTTTATTCTTGCTGTACAAAATTTGAAATAAAAAGGTAGAAAAAGCACATGCAATTAAAATTTTCCAAGGTAATTCTATTTCACAGTGTTAAAAAGTGATCCAGTTTGAACAATTATTGGGTTACATTTCAGTCAAATGTTTGTCTAAATTTTGACAAATTGAACTCTTGGTAAATTGAGAGAAAATTAAGTTTTTTTAAAAAATCTTTGCAGACCTTTTCTGAAGATGAAAACACCTTAATTTTTGTAAGAAAATATATATTAACAATATTTACCAGGTCTAGATACTGGCCTGGGATTTGGGAGGCCTGGATTGAATTCTCTGTTAATTGTATGATTTTGAACATATCACTTAGTTTTCTGGTGCCTCACTTCAGCATCTGTAAAACAGGGGTGTTGTGTTTACCTTGCAGAGGTGTTGCAGAGATCAGCACATTGAAGAGTGTGATGCGCTCAATTATTGTGGTTGTATAGGACAGTGAAAAGTCTGAAGGCTGTATATATTTGTTGTTCCCTGGATTCCTGCTCTTGACATTTTGCTTTGCCAAATAGGGAAGATCACAAAGTTCTCTAAAATCCTAACAATCTGCTGTTCCTGCTCTGTTTACCTGCTCCAAAGCCTGTGAAGTTTTATTAAAATCTTAGCAGTGACTTCATACTTTGTGTTGGACTTCGATGACCTCGGATGGACCAATTTAAGGACCTGTATGGACCAATGTATTTATTGTTGTGTGCTGAACGTCCTCACATTTCAGAGGCTGGTCTCAAGACTGCTGAGAGCTTGTCAAAGTCTACGTTTTTTTTACATACTGCTTGTTTGATATCCACAAATTTCACAAGCATGACACTAACAAGAAGGAAAGCGTTTAGTAGCTAAAAAGGATTGCTTCATTTGCTCCACTTCCTCCTCAGAACTTTCAGGTAGTTAACTATAGTAAGGTAAAGCCAACTGATGCCATGCTGTGTTACAGGAGGGCAAACAGAGCCCTCAGCATCACAGGCAGTATCATTCATAGGACAACTAAAGGAGGGAATGGAGCCTCTCCCAGCCTTGCAGGGAGTCGGTGGCTGCAGGCTGTGCTCTGGATATTCCAGGAACTTTGATTCATTATCATTAGTGCACTGTTTGCACAGCATTTGTGAACGCTGTAGAAATGTTTATAAACAAGTGTCAGATAACAGAAGTACTCGATGAGCTCTCTAGTCACACAGACTGCAGATCAAGAGGCACCAATGATGCTGAGAAGCTGAATGATTTCTAGCACGATTTGGAGGAGATAGAAGGGGATGATGTGTTTTGCACCTGAATGAGTTCATCTGCTCCAAATGGTTCAGTGCTTAAATCTGTTTGGTGGGGCAGGTTGGAAGTTTTAAGGTCATAGGATCATTCAAGTTAGAAGGGACCTTAGAATGTCTTTTGTCAAGCCTTCTAGTCAAAGTGGGGTCAGCTTAAAGATCAGACCAAGTTGTTCAGGGCTTTGTCCAGTCAGGTATTGAAAATCCCCAAGAACGGAGATTACACAACCTCTTTGGCCAACTTGTTCCTCTGCTTGATTTATACTGCTTTCATTGCGAAATAATATTTTTCCTCAGATCCAGTCCGAACCCTTCTTCTTACAACTTATGCTCATTGTCCTCCCACTAGGTACCACTGTGAAGAACTTGCCTCCATCTCCTTGATATCCTCCTCCTAAGCACTCGGGGGCTGCTGTTAGTCCCCTCAAAGCCATCTCTTCTTCCAGCTGAACAAGCCCGCCTCTGCTCCTCAGGCAAGTGCTCCAGCCCTGGTGGCCTTCTGCTTGACTTGCTTGGGTTCGTTGGTAGGCTGCTTCTCTGTCATACAGATTTACAGGAAGAAATCTAATTCCTTAAAATCAAATATTTCCATGGGGAATTTTGGTTTTCCCTGTAGAAAACTGTTTCCAGTTCAAATGTGGTCCATGCAGCCAGCCAATGGGCTGCAGGGCTTCTGGCCTCACTGGCTCTGCAGTTGGGACAGATTGTCAGCTGGTGTTGCCAAGGGTCTCGCTCAGTTCCAGAGCTGCTGAAACATTACTCTGGAGTTTCCAAAATGAGGTACTGTGTAATTTCAGGGAGGAGAATTTCCAAAAATGCAACATTTTCTTCTCTGAATTGACTTCTCCTTCAGTTCCCCTTTTTCCTCCCCCCCGAAGTAATTTTCTTCAGAATAGAGCTTGCAGGCTGAACCTACAAATCCTTCTCTTTTAATTTACCTAGAGGGTTGTGAGAAATGGGCAGGAGACCCTGTCATTACTAAGGTGTTTGTTTAACAGAACAAAACTATTTCCCTCTTTACTGTAGGCTTCTGATTCTGAACAATTATTAACTTGTAGCCTTCCCTCTTCCTTCCTTCCTTTTCTCTTTATAGTTGGACCTGAAGTTTTGCATTTCTCTTATCTGCTGCTTTCAACATGTGAATAGTGAATTTTTGTGGGATTGCAGAGGTAAAAAGCAGAGGACGATCCAGAGGGGACGTTAAAGTAACAGTAATAAATTTTTTTTTTTTTTTTTTAGTAACAATTGATCTATTATAGATGTAATTCTATTTTTTCCCATGTAGACAAAGTCAGAGAGTCCACGGCAAGCTTGAGAAGGGGCTGTGTTGCTGGTCCTGGTGCATTATCTAAATTGACCCCCTTCTGTCACCCTCCCTGCTCTGTCACCAGGCCAACAGCCATGTGGGCTTGGGAGTGACACAGGTAAGTGACGTCATCAGAAAAGCCATACATTTCTGGCTGAAGTGGCTTTGTATTAAGAAAATGAGGCAAAAGGGACAGTAAATTTCATTCATCCACAGAAGGTGCCTCACAGCGTGAGGTTGAGCTGTTGGACTTCTGTGCCACGGGAGGTTGTAAATGTGAGTGCCGTGCTGGATTGAAAAGGGCCTAGAAAATGTTATGAACGGTTGTAACATTTGAAGTAATAAGACAGGCTTAATTAAATCTCATATTTCAGGACATTGGCTAGTCTCTGTAGGGATCAGGAAGGATTTTCCCTTATCCATATACAGTATTTCATAATTGGCCAGGTGCATTATGGGGTTATTGTCTTTCTCTAAATCTGAGGTAGTGATTAAATACCTCTGCTAGGAGTGGGATGCTGGACATGAGTGGTTGGTCTGATGTTGCACAGCAGATTTTGTCTGCCTTTAGATTGTCAGTTGCTTTCCCTTGTGATTTTTATTGTGATTCTTGCAATAGTTGATATTTTTTCTAGCTCCTGGATGAAGGTAATGGCATCGAGAATCTCGGCTCTCACCGGGATACTAGTATCACCAGGATATTCTACTGCTTTGTATATTGCATTGGTTGCTACTACTGTCTTTGCATGTCCCAACTCAGAGCAGCTACGTAATCTGTAACCTTGTCTTGTAATGAGAACAAATGAATCAAGTGGGATAATAATGCTCGTGACCTTTGAAGTGCTCTGAGAGAAGGATAAGAAGGTGGTTTTTATGTCTGCATGTTCTTCATGGCTGCACTAGTTGTGACTGCAAAGCTGTTTCTACCCAAACATTCAGTGCTCATGTAGCTGGAAGCCTGGAAAGCTTTAGTCTTTTGGAATGGTTGAGAGGAGAATACAAGCCCAAAGCTAGATGTTTGTGTATGCCTGCTTAACTCCTACCTGGTATATGACTCAGCCGATCTCCCACATTCTTGAAGTCTCATGGCCATGCAAAAGGGACAGGCATCTGACACTGTGGATCACTCGATGCAGGGCAGATGTGACGTGTTGAGTCTTGTCCAGGATGTGCCTACAGATGCATTCTGTTATCCTGGTGGGAAATGCCAGGGACATCAGCTGAGCGCTTATCTACCACTGAGTCTAAAACACTTCTAGCAGACACATTGTGTGTTTCTGACTGCAGAAACACTTCTGACTTGCAGATGCACAACCTTTTGGAGTTTTGTACTGGGGGCAGCCACCAGTTATATCCGTGAGCCAGCTGCTCATGGTACCACAGAATGGGAAATGTCATTTTACTGGGTAGGAGAGCGTGGAAGAGGGTCAGAGGAAACGTGATCAGCCTGTTGTATCTTTCCTGGTTGGATGAGGCACGTAAAAAGCAATCCAATTCATAGAATCAGTTTCTTGAACAGGGCACCTAGATGTGAATCATCATCTTTTCACTGTCAGAAAAAGCTGAGTAGTTTTTCCTCAGGGCAACAAAGGTACATGTCAACTGTCTGAATACAAAAGTTCAGTGAAGGCAACAAACACACATTAGTTTTACCATGAGGTGAACTCCTTCAGGTCAACCCCAGGCAGGGGTACAACACTCATCTTGGGAAGGCACCTCATGGTAAAACTTCCAGTGCCTCAGCCTCACTATGGTTTTACCTCAAGGTAGCTGACATATGTGTTAGCTACCCTGAGGTAAAAATGCTTCCTCTTTATCAGCCAGCAACAGCCCTGAGATGCGTACGTGCAGGCCAACACCGCTCTCCCCAGCCCTCCCCGGCTGTGACAGTCAGCCTGTGCCTTTGCTGGCCCCATCTCTTTCTGCCTGCCAGTGCCCTTCATGACACAGAGTAAGTCCAGCATCCCTCATGAATTAATTTAAAGCCACTTCTTTCACCAAACCTGGCACGTAAAAAGCTCTCAGGCTGTCAGAGGAGCCCTTTTAACTAGTTTCGGAAACATGTAAAATTATTGGAAATTACCATGTGGTGTATATTCTGCAGCCCCAAATGCACTGTAGGCACTGAGGGCTCTTGTTTCCCTCTCATTTGCTGGAGGTCCCTCATTTGTTCTTGTGCTAGGAGCTGCGAATACACTTTTCCTTCCCACCAGTCTTCTCTCTCAGACAGAGCAAAAAGAAGTAGTAAATTATTCAGTTGCCCACATTCTAGCTATAACGGGGTGAGAAACAGATGGTTAATAGCAACTGTTATTTTTCTTTTCAGTATATAAGACATTGCAGGGGGAAATAAAGGTGTTGGTTTGGCTACAGAGAGGTGAGGGATTGCACGCATTTTGCACTTTTCTCTTTGGGTGAATGAGTTGTCATCAAATCATATGGTCAGTGCTTTGATTTGTAGAATGTCTCCTGAACACTGGGCTTGCCTGGAGATGACATTCAAAAGTTCCCATATTACAAGCAGACAGATGAATGCCCTCAAGCTGAAAGTAAGACCTTGCTTGACTCAGAAAACTAATGTCATTTTGCTGGTGTTGTTATTGAAGGTAGTGTTATACTCTTGTGTATCTGAACATGACAGCAGTTACAGCATGGGTAAGTGCTTATAATCAGCTGTGATAGTGTTTATTTTAGAAGTTGAGTGAATCACTAGAAACCTGCTGCTGAATGATTTTATCGGGGAAAACTGTTGCCTTACAGCTATGTAAACTTGCAGACAACCAGAAAATTATGTGTTACGAAGGCATCACAACACCTTAGATACATTCTATGTTCTAGGTATGGAGAATGTTTCGATTCAGCAGGTTTTATTTCAGAGTACTGTTTGCTTGTCAGCTACTCTTTTTCACTTCTGTCCTAATTGTCCTTCCTCTGGTGAGAAATTGCGTTTTCCCATTGCCTCTTCCCCTGTAACTCAAAATGTCTCAAAATTCCAGTGTACCTCTGCCACCATCTACATTCCCTTTATTGAGTTATTCTTCAGTATTGATTGTCTTCACCTATCACAAAGCTTTAGGAGAAAAGGGCCAGAGTATTCTGATCACATCTGTTTGACTCCCTAGATGTGACTCTAAGCTCTGCTAAACCTGACCAAGATCAAACTCTTGATTTGTTTGTGAGTTCAGACTTATTATGCCAGGTCTTGTGAGTGATCTCTTCATGTGGGTGGCCCGTGTGCTGAAAGACTGGGCCTTGCATTTTTCCAGCCAAGTCACGTGTGGGCCTCTGGAATCTCAGAAATTTTCCACTTGATAGAAGAAGGGGACTTCAGAAGCACTGCTATAAGTACTTTAAAATATAGGCTGAGAAAATGTTTCAGTGTACTGATACCCTTCTCTCCTGCCCGCTTTTGGAAAATGTTGGCATGTTTCTTTGAAATCAGTTTGGCATACTTGCAGATGTAGGCCAGTTTTGACCAGGGTTTACTTGTCTGTCAGCAGAAATGGCACAAGGGCTTGGAAAGCTGCAAGATGCAACGTTAAACTTGGATCAGTTACATCACTATGCTTTGCCTTCGGTGAATTTTGAATCATCCCTTATGTCACAATGAGAGCTTCCTGAGCTTCAGGATGCTCCGAAAGGAACTCTGCCTGGTAGAAATCTTAAAAGTTCAGCAGATGTATTCAATTAATAGCTTTGGGATCCATGTCTTTCTTTAAGGTGCAGGCCACTGTTTTTGACATAAGTATAGGCTTATATTATTAGAGAATGGCCTCAGCAGAGGCAAAATGCCATTTACAGGTGAGAGAAATGGCCGGCTTCCTTTGCCTTTAAGGAGAACATTTTCAAGATTTTTACAAGTAGATATGACTTTACAGTTCTTGAACACAAACGACTTATATGAAGGCTTCTGTAAGCAATATGGTGGGTCATTAAAGGTCCACAGAGGAGGCAATAAGTGGTGACAAGTATCTGCAGGTGAAAGCCAAGGTACTTTGGCACCTGTTTTCTTATCTAACCTTTTAAGATTGTCATTAACAGTTTCCTGTTTATCCTTCAGTTGAAATCTCTTCTCACCTTGAAGAAGCTGATTGTTGGGTGGGAAGACTCATTAGGAACTGCATCTCACTCCATCTCAGCAATTGGGCAGTCAGCCCTGAGGTTTTATTCCCAGTTCTGATTTGAATGGCTGCTTTATGTAAGAAAATGTTGCTGGTGTCTTTGGCCATCAGAACTGGTTTGCTTTAAACCTAAAAGTTATATGGTTTGAATTTTTTTTTCTTTTCTTCTGTTAATTTTTTTGGTGCCCATTTTAAGATTAAACCCAAGAGGTATCTTAGGGGGTTTATGGTTAGCTCAAACTGTACAAAATTACACACAGTAGGAAATCTGGGGACTTCTCTCTCTTGCTTCAGTGATTCTAGAAGCTTGCCCAGCAATCCTACAGTGACATGTTGTAAGGGTCATGGGTTTGGAGCAGAGCCAGTAGTGGTGTTAGGAAGCAGAATTCCTTATGACTCCACCTTTTTTTTTTTTTTTTTTTTCTATTGGCCCAGCACAGGCAGCAAACTAACATGTCTGAACCTGTTTCCTTGTCTGTTCTGTTGGTTACCCACCTTCTTCTTCCCCAGTTCAGGGAAAGTGGGGGAGAAAGGTTTGCCTGTGCCCAGCAGCACTGCAGGTGTCTGTCCCTCTGAAAGAGTCCCAGTGGTGTGGGCATGCTGGAAAGAAAAATCCCCAGTGACTTCACCCAGCTTGGCTTGTGGTGGTTACTCACTATGAGGTAATTTTTTTTTTTCTTTTTTTTTTTTTAGCTCTGCATGTTTAATGCTACATCTGGGTTTTTGCATATGAGTGAAACTGCAGCTCTGGGACTGATTCAGGGAGTTTTCTCTGCAGAGTAGTTTTGGTGAGTAAACACAGATAAGAGGAAGCTGGGTTAATCCAATAACTCCTCCCTCAAGGGCAGGTGCAGCAATGTGGCTCAAGGTACAGAACAGAGGAAATGCCTTGTTGACACAGGTGATCAGAGCAAAGTGGCCAAAATTGATATAATGATATTAGTTTGCAATGCAAAGCCCCGCTCTCTCAAAGCTGCTATTTTCAGCCCTCCATAGCACAGCTCTGTTCTTTCACCTCCGTTTGGTCAGGCATCCTGTTGCGTGTGAGTTCCCTGCTCCTCTTCATGATCTCTCAGTAGCTGCATTGCTGCAGTACAGCTTGGACTGTGCTGTGTTAACCTATGAGGATTATTAAAATAAACTCTGAGTCATATTTGAGCTGTACGTGGGATAAGATGGTTATCAAGGTTTATTTTGTCTTATAATTAGGTCTCTTAAACATTGCCTCATTAGATATCTTATGTGAATGTTGGAAAAGTCCTTAGGGGGCTAGTGGTTGTTTGTTTTCAAGGGAAGTTCACATGATAAATAGCATACAGAAACTTGCCAGTCTGTGAAGGTGTTTTTATTAATGACAATTAACTAGACATTTTCCTTAAATCTTTGGTTCTTGTCCTGAATTCTCTCCAGCCTTTCCACTGGTATTACAGATCTGGTGTTCTATAGCAAGTAAGAACATAACATTACAACTGTCTATTCACACATGGGAGACAGGAGAACTGCACTAAGAGCCCATCAGATAGGATGGTTAAGAGGCTGCTTAGATTTGTATGGAGCCACTTCCAAGTTTGGCAAGCTGGGCTGGAGTGCCTTGGCCCGGACTGAACTCTTACTTGTATCAGCACTGCAGGGTTTGTAATGATTCTAAGCAACTCCTTTCCATTGTGTCCTTGAATGTGTAGCACCCTGGGTTTCAGGCATGGCCCGTTTTTGTCTCTGGGGTGTTCCTCTCCTTTTCGCCATGCTTAAGGGGCTGCCTGGGAAGTAAGCACTGTACGTGTTCCCCTGCTCTGCAGTAGCGTGAGCTTTCTCTGTTGCCTGTCCCCTGCCCTCCTTTGCTCACAGGGCTGTCCCCTGGCTCACCTCCATTTCTCAGTGCCTCTATCTGATAAGACTGGTGCTGTTTAGATACGTTTTTGGGAGGTGTCAGAAAATATCCAAGGAGACATAGTTCTTTCTTTAGTCATCTTTTATTCTAACCTTAATCAGGAAATCTTGCTCTTCAAATTCTACTTCTCCAGTGGTCACCACTGTTCTTGCCTCCTCCTGTCTCTGCCTTCACTTCCCCTTCAAAAACAGGAATAACTGGCTTGCTGCTCCGGCTCAGAGCTTGTGGTCCACTGGGTGTGTGGGACACCACACGTGAAGTAGGAACTGCTCTGAGAGGAAAAAAAGGATGTTGCTGGTCCTCTGAGGCATACCTCTGCCTTTCTGCTTTCCACTGTTGAATTATCTCTAACTGCCACAAGTTTTAGGTGAGCTGATTAGGTAGAGCTAACTGAATAATATGATCTCTCCAGTGATAGCTTTTACAGTCAAACGTTACAAGGTTTTTCCATTTCTTTCTTTCTTAATCTTTTTTGTCTTTGTACATTTTTTGTTTGCTAATACTAGGATATCTAGGGGGTATTTTTAGAAAGACTGGCGAATCCAGAATGCTCACAAATTTTAGTAGAAATGCGGGGTTTTTTTTGTGCAAAGCTACGCCAAAGCTGCATACATTGTTTAATACTTGTCAATATTCTCAGCTGAAGAGTTTCAGCCACGTAGTCAGGGACAAGGAGGAAACAACATGGTATAAGTGATCACTCTTGTATCTGGAGCAATGAGTAGTGAACAGAGACCATGAGACTGGGACTTGTTTCTCTGCATGATCTGACGGATTGATCAGTGATTGATCTGCAAACAGGAAGAAAACAGGGATAATTAACAACAGACATGAAAATTGACTAGTTGAAGCTGCAGATTAGCTCTATCTTCTGTTTCAGAGACTATTTGGAAAGGTTAAAGCTAGGAGGAGTTCTGGAATAGGCTGTCTCAACAAACTGGTACATTATTTACTCTGGCAAGGTTTTCAGTGGAAGGGAAAGCTATTCCAGGAGGTGTTAGTCTGGGCATGGTCAGCACTGGCTCAGAGGTTGTATAAAATGCAGATTCAGGAGATTACTGGGCACAGAAGCAGGCTTTAGGAGTTGTAAAGCACCTCAGAATGTCAGCCTGTTGGATTATTGGATCTGCTGAGACATTCTGTTCTCCTCTCTGGAAAAGATGAATTGGCCTGTGCTGTGGAATGACTAACAAATTGTCCCTGAGGACTGGCCAGTTAGGTAGGCAGATGTTACTTACCTTAAAAAATGCAATGCTTTTTACGCATATTCAAGATGCTAATAATAAACCATCAGTGGAGCTCTGCCGTCCGCTCATAACTGTGGTAATCTCTTCTCCCCAGTCTGACTGAGTGTTAGCATTTGTCATTTCACCCAAACTACTCGTGGACTAAAACTAACAATTTGGCCATCACATCTCTCCTGGGAGGTTTGGATGTGAATCATGGAAGAGATTTTGGGTCTGTGTCACAAGGCATGGGAATTGTGGAAGGAAATGATTATATGCTAGATTTGTTTTATAGTAAACCACATACTGTCCTGGAATTAGGCCCCTACTTTGCATTCTCAGGAGCCAAGTCAAGGAATCCTAACTCAGATGAAATTCCTTTTGCAGTTGGAAAGTTTAGCTGTCCCAAACATAATTTAGGGTTTTGCTTGGCTTCTTGTTTACAGTTTATTTTCTTCATCATGCATTTTCTCTTTGGATTCAGACTTGTTCTTTCACATGAAAAAGCTGCCTTGTTTCCTTGGGTGGCTGATCAGTGCTTCTCTTTCAGTACTTATTTCTCTTCCCTTTCATGTAGTTGAAGATATTTGGTTGAGCATCCTCCATTCATGTTCTGTCCCTACTTTTTTTCCTCCTGCAATCTCACAGGGGAGGCAAGGATTATGAACATCTTTCTGGAGACAGCAGATACCTGGGATAGGCTCCACAGTGTATGTGGTTGTTCATGCTGTAGGTTCTGGCTGCCCATCTCCTCGCCTAGTGACATAGTCATTTCAAGAGCTGAGGATGTTTCTAAAACAAGAATGGAATATGGGGTCTATGGTTGCCAAGATAGCAGTGACAGTCTTATTGACATACATCCTGAAATTGAAGCATAATTATTTGAATTTTCTGATTAGAAAATAAAGAAATTGGGGAAAAAAAAAGATATAATTATTTCCTTACTTGTGCATATAACAGAGGGAATGGTCCCTTCCTCTAATGGGACCAGCCTCCTTTATGTCTTGGGACAGTATGCCTTATTCTTCTGATCTTAGACAAGATAGCATTCGTTTAAGGCTGGGTTTTAGTACACACTGCCCTGGGAGCTGAGGGCATCCATCACATACAGAAACCAGCGGAAGAGCCAGTAAACTCAGCTGCAGCAGAACATCCATTTGCTATGTGATTGTCCACTCTGAGTAACTCGCTGTTGGAAAAAGTAGCCTGATAAAACCTATGCACTGATTTCCAAGCTGTAGTAATTTCACTAGCATGCCTTAAAAAAACAAACATACCCCCCCTCCAAAAAAACCCCCCAAAAACAAACAAACCACAACAAAACCAACAACAAACAACACAGCAACAGCAACAACAAAATCCCCAAAACCCACAACTCTAAAATCCAGAGAAGGGAGAGTAATACTTCAGGGACATACTGGATTCATTTTGCCAGAAATGTATTGTCTGCAATATCTCAGGTAAGGTCTTTGCAGGAAACTAAAATGGTTTGTGGGAAGAACTCTTAAACCAGCCTTGTAGAATCCCCATGACATTTCATTTCTTTGTAGAACTTGTTTTCCTATATAAAAAATAATTAAAAGAGGAATACAATGAAGCTGAAATTAACTAAGGCTGGATAGATTCACCGTAGGAAGTGATGATATCTTGGGCTTAACAAAAACCAACCTGTCATGCTCATCCAAATGGTATTTTGAGATATGTACTGAGCTTAAAAGAACTAATATTCCATTTGAAAAGAATAAAAGATACTATTTTGGATCTTATTCTTTGCTGAGGCACAGATGAATGGTGAAACCAAGCTTTTCCATACTGATATACGAGACAGAATTCATACTCCACGAAATAAGACCTTTACGCTTCCACCTGCATATTATGGCTCTAATAAACACGTTATCAGCTCATGAAAATGATGGCAAACAGGTGACTGGAGGATTTGATAAGTCAGCAGCAAAGATTAACAGATTTTTCTCAGGGAAAAGCTACGAGAGATTCCTTTATTTAAAACAATTGCAGCATGTGAATTTACTGCACTTAAATTGTGACTGGCAATTAGTACATGTCAGGAAGGTTGCAGCTGGCTCCAATTACAGGTAGGGCTTTTAGAAGCTGAACTTAATTGTACATGTGATAGCAAGAGGCTGAGCAATGCATACCAGCGTAATGGTGCTCCCAGTGCAGAAAGGAGGGCAAGATGTTATGAGCCAGGACCTGATTATTTTAACTAGGCCTAGTCCCTGCCTGCTGGGAAACAGATATCATAGGGGAAAGTTGCTGGGAATGCAGCAGTTCACCTTACTGAGCTTCTTTGGGTGGTAGGGAGAGCTTAAAAACTATGCAATATATTCGGTACTTCTCCTTTGTCCATCTGTAGTAGGTTTGCCCAATTTAAGGTCTTGCAAGTCATATCCAGCCTGGGCTGTGTAGTTTATTCAGCTTGAGGCCAGCTCCCTGTTGCCTTTACAGTTCCTGCAGCTATAGGCAGGGAGTGATTTGCAGACTGCCTGGGTTTTTTGATGGGGCACTCCCTCTCATGTAATTGTAATATGTGAAAAGCTCTTTCCTTGTATAATGGCAGCATGTTGGACTTTGTGATATAAGGACTCGTGGACTTATAGCTGTGTACTTGGCATGCTTCTTCTCTAGTCACATTATCAGGATCTTTCACAGTTGCATGATGGGGCAATGACCATGCACCTTCACCCTAGTCATGGACCAAGGTGACTTTTTTGTCATTCCAGTTCTTTCTCTGGTTGTGTGAGGGTTTCTTGTCATGTGGCAAGATAGTGATGTTTTGAATAGAAGACTAGGATGTGTCTGGTCATGTGTTAGGAATGGGAATCACAGTATGTTGACTACCTTTTTGTCCTTCCATAGGAAGCAACGTGGTCCACCTTGCCATAGAAATTTCTCTTCAGTGCTCTTTAAGTTCCAGTTATATCAGCGATTGGTATCTCCTCATGAGCTGTGTTGCTTTGCCTAACTCCTGTACCCTGTTACAGGAACCTTGAAGTATGGGGGATAAGTATTAATATTCCCATTTAGGCATTCGGTGCTGCATATAAATCTGATGTGTATCCCTGTGTCAAGATGATAGCCCTCAGGTGGAGCCCAAGCTTGCTGCTGGCTTGTGGAGGGGCTTGTGTACATTTACTGGAAGAAGGGAGAGGGAAAGCATGCTAACTTTTTATTTCTTTCCTTCTTTCTCCCATATGTCCACTGGAGAAGAGAGGGTAAACCTTTGTATCACCGAGTCTTAGCTTCCATTTTCCAATAGGAAGTTGTATCCAGCCTATTGCATTTTGAAATATTTTGTTAGACAATTTAAACTGTATGTTACTACTTCAGCTGAACTTATTCATGAGCTGTGGTATGACTGTATTTGTGTCTCCTTGTTCATTAGCCAGCAAATAGTGCTTGTGTGGGCAGAAGGCAGGCATTCTGCAGTGTGCTTGTACTTGGGCTGATGCATGGAGTGCAAGCATCCTATTGATTCTTTGTATTGCTCATAAACTCATGTTTGATCAGCAGGACATCTACCATGAAACTCATTAGAGCTACTATTTTGGGAAAGCAGTGTGATGTTTCACATACCATGTGCTAATGTGAAAAGGATGCCATGCTTGTAAAACTGAACTGAAACTTTTTTGGAGAAGCATTAAGCATTCCAGCAGTCAATACAGACCAACTTTCCAGTAATTCCTCCAAAGTCTTCCCTCTTACAAATTCTCTACTTACATCCAAGTTCCAGAAATGGTGCTATTATGTTGATAATCTGTTTTAAATCCCTAGCTCTTTCTCTGGGATTTTGAGATGGCAATAGCAATAAAGTAACAACTGGGACCTGGGACAAGAGAGTCTGGGATTCCCAAACTCTTCCTATGTTAATGCACTTTTCTTAATATCAGCATCATCAGAGGTACTTGCTGCTGCTGCATGGTCAGCTAGGGTAGTTATTTGGAAATTGTGTTAGTTTGTTGTGTGAGGCTTTACCAACAGAAACACTGCAGTCTCTCTCCCTGTGATTCGTTCAAAAGAAGCTCACCCATTTTTTGACACAAATAGAAGCTGCCTCTGTGAGAAACTATCTGTCTTAAGTCCAGTAGCTAATGATCTGTTCTACCCCATTTGTTACAGTTCACAGAGTAAACACAGTGCTGTGGAGCCTGTTGCTGGACTTCCTAAGCAGCACCATGTTGCAAATTCATAATTTTCATACTGCAATGGCACATCTAGCATCACTTCAGCTGGACTGTGCACTGTTTGTTGCTGTCAGTTCTGACACGGGAGACAGAAATCAAAAATAAACTTTGAATATGTTAAAGCAGCACATGCTACATCCCTTTCCCAGCTTTGTTGCATTGTCTCAAGATAGAAACCTTGTGTATGTGCGACAGGGATGTCATGTTTGGGGCACTTATTGCTGTGCAGCACAATGGAAAGGGGTGGAAGCGTTTGGAGGTGAGCTGTTATTAGCAATTATTGATGCTAAACCTAACCTTTTATTTTGTTTAACTTATTCAGCACAGAGAGCTGAACTTCAGCACACGGGAGCTGTAGAAAATGGGAAAGGTAAGGAGCAGTGCTCACTGGGCATGCATCCCTTCTCACAGGCTCTCTGAAGGCCTCCAGAGGGTTGGGGCAGAGCTGTCTGGGGTACTGTAGGGCCATGGGGCTGGCCTGTTGTCATGTCCCTGTGAATGCCCTGATGGCATTGTCTTAGCATTGGACCTTGGAGGGCTGTGAGCCACCTCTGATCTCTTGGGTAGATTCAGTGTTGCCAACTCCATGGAGTTCCTGTGGCTCTCCACATGCACCAGATCTAGACAGCTCCTTTTATTTTTTAAAATTAAAGCAGAGATGCTGTCTTGTAAAATAATTGCTGGGGTGATTTTGTCTTCTAAGAAACAAAGCATTGCTGCTCTTAATGCAAATTTAAACAAATGCAACACTGCTTTTAATGGCAACTGCCATGGGCTGTGCAAGAAAGTTCATGTCATGAGAAAACCAGGCTGCTAATGGGCCGTCCTGGGTCTTGCTGGCCACATCTCTTTGAGAACTCCCAAGAACTGTACAGATGTCTTTTAATTATACTTCCACAGCTGAATACCCTGCTTACTTTGTGGGAGCAACCTTCATCTTAGGCAATTCACTGTGAAGAATGGAGGTTGCAAATAGATTCCTCTCCCTTAGTGGATTTATTTAATGGAAAGAGGTTTGGGGGAGTAAAGTTCTGGGGAAGCAAATCCAACCTCACACACGGGAAAAATTCTTTAACATGCAGGCCTCCGGCAATTTGTTCTCTCACAGCTCATGCATTAGAAGAACTTAGGAGCAGTACAGGAGACTTAGAGATACAGCATTGCAGTACTAGATAAGCAAACTCCTTGTCTTTCTTTAGTGTTGAATCCTTCTTCCATGTTTTCTTTTGTCTTTAGTCATTATAGTCATATCACTTGCTGGCATTGCCTGTACAAATATGCTGGGGACTTGTGGTGAGACCTAGAGTCTGGGAGGAGGGCTTTTGTGATACTGCTAGCTGCTCTGACTTTGTGCCCTGGGACATAGCATTTTGGCTTTTGGGGCTTCTATATAGCAGCCATGAAACAGCTGAAAATTGCCTGTAAGTTCTTAAATGAAAAGCACTCTCTAAACATAAATTATTATTATTGCCTTCAATTACAATCCATTTATGGCTCTGGATAACATATACCATCAATGAGAGAGCTTTTCTTTCCTTCAGCAATCCCAGCTCTGTGAAGCTACTCTCAGCTCCAGAGACTCAAAGCTCCCTACGTGGGCCTTCTCCCTCTCCCTCGTCCACTCCCAATTGAGGCTGTCTAAAATTACTTTATTTCTAACAGTTTACATTATATCCTTGATTATAGCTTGTGGGTGAAAAGAAAACACTTTAAAACATGACTTGGTTGGACTGCAATCCTTTTTGAAAAGTGAGAGCTCTGGTGATAGGACCCAAGGATCCTGGGGCTCTGGGAACAGCATCGGCCAGTGCAAAACTTGGGATAAAAGTAGGGAGTCAGCAACATTTGAGGTCACTTTATTGTTTTGTCCCCAGCAATGACAGCAGCAACTGAAATGATTCTTACTTGCAAAGAAGCCTCCTTGTATTTCTGTTTTACTTTTAATAACCTGCCTTCTTGTCTCCCTCCGTGCCTCAAGCAGTGATAGCATGGAGTTCCTTAACGGCCCAGGTGGCATTTTGAAAGCCATAGAACATGTCTTTCTTCCTTAAAAATCTGTCTAGTGAAAAAGCAGTTTCTTATTTTCACAGGTTTGTTGTCCCCCTGTGTGGGACGCAGTCTCTATTTTATTTCCTCCATGGCTATTCTCATCCCCCATATTTCCTTTACAATGTCTTCTCTGTGTTTGGGCATCAATAGCTGGGCTTCAACCCTCCTTGGGGCTCCAACTGGTGGGGATTTGCCTAACAGCCAGTCTTTTCGTAGCAGGGCTTTTTCTAAGACCTCTCACTCCCTTGGGAGAAGCTGTCAGCCCACACAGCTTGTCCTGAACAAGGGAATATTTGAAGGTTTTACTTAACTCACTTTCACATTTTTTTCACAGATTAATATTTTTTTAAACCCTGTTATGTTGTTTTAATTTGAGTCTTGCCACCAAAACAAATGAACATTGTGTCACCACATCTCGGTTCCTTTCATACAGCCACAGTTAAGAGAGTTTGGAGACGGTGCTACCTGCAGAAATGTTGAAGCCAATGCTATGTGTAATTGTGATGAATTACATTCAGGCTACTCTGTACATAAATCTGGTCACACCAGAACAAGAACTGTAGAAAGTATATAACATTAATGTATACTCATTACATTCCTCCTTTCACAGGCTCCAAGGCTGTCAGGGGGGTGGGGAAGTTTGGGTAATGAGGAGTTAGAATTAAACATTTTACTAGAAATCATTGCAGTTCTTCATCAAAAGGGGGGTGCCCTTTAAAAAAAGTGCTTCTGTCATGTACAATGGCTGCTAAGAAGTAATAAGTTCTGTGTTTGTTGTCTTTTTATGGGTTGTAAAGAAGCTTTTCTCATTTTGTAAGTTTACTGAAAAAGGCAAGATTAAAAAAAACCAAAAACACCACCTTGCAAACACCATTTAAAATTTATAGTGCAGCTCCTACTCCCTTTGAAACCAAAGACAAATTTCCTTCTGATTTTATCAGGAGCAGTATAAAGCCCTAAAGAGATAAGTCATGTTCTTTCTACCTCCTGTGGCAATGTGTCATTGGGTTCCTCCCTGTATGGTATTGGTTCACATATATAGCTGGATGGTATATGTCTTTACAAGCATACACCGAGGACTGAATTTGTCCCTGCAGTTAACATTTTGTTTACTCAATTTGCAGAACCTCTACTCAGAATGAAGGCCTAACTTAGCCCATAAAGTGGAGAGGAAGAATATAGAGCAGGCAGCTGTTGAAGTCTCCCTCCATGACTAGGGGGTGGCCAGAGCAGAAGATCAGCACTTGGCGTGACACTTTTGAGCTGTAGTGCCTTGTGTTGGCACTTGCCTCTCATACTGCTTTCCATTTGGAGATGCTGAGTGGTCAGTGCCCCTGGAAATCCTTTCTTTTTCAGGGGAGTAAGTGTGAATTCAGTCATCTAACTTAAGTCCCAAATCTGAAACTTTTGCTGAGGAGCCTGGCTGATCTGAGCAGAGGATGCCATGTTATGTCAGGTATTCTTTGGAGAAGAGCAGTACACTAACAGCCAGCTCAAAAGGAGGGAATTTCCTTTCCAGGCAGAATGAGCAGGCAAGTCTGTTGCTGATCACCAAGCCTGTGGTTTACTTAACTGTTCTTCATGTGCTGAAGCCCTAGCTGGTGATAGGGCTGCCAGGCTCCATTGCCAGCAGCGTACTGATGGCACTGGGGCTTGTATCTGACTTCCTACAGCTGAAAACGCTGCCAGCGCTAAAGTTTCACAATGCCTGGGGCACAACCACTGGGATGAAGGAGAATGGCTTCTAACTGAATTCAGACAATGAGAGAGTCTGTGAGGAGGAGTGGCGTTCTGCAGAAGGGAAAGCCACTTATCGGAGGAGAGGTGCCCCTGCTTTTTGTTTACAAAGCCCACTACCCTTGCTGTGTCTGTTGTTGGTTTCTTATGCCCTGAAATGTTTATTTTCCAACCCTGGATTCTAGTTTTTTGACTTTGCATCTTCCACTTGGATGTGATTTGGAATGGCAATTCCTGTCTGTTACCTTCGGACTGAATTTCTGCAATGGAGGATGAGGATGGAAGCAAGTTGGAGACTCAGCTTGTGCAAATATGACACCTTTATATCCGTGGCAAGACAAGCCACTACCACCCCAAGCCTTGACCTTCCTCCTGGCTCCCAGGCTATTGGCTGTGGTCTGGCTCATCAGAGCCATGCGTTAGTCACTACTATCTTTGATTCACTGCAGCCAAGCCTTCAAGGCCAGGTCCTGCTCGTGAAAGTTCCTGTTTAGTCACCTTTGTCCTGTGATTCATATGCCTGTGTTGGCATGCAATGGCATCCCTGCCTCTGAGTTGAGCCGTGGCTTGCCAGTTGTTATGTTAATAGTAGACACCTCCCGTGTTGCTTATTGTTCTGCTGAGGTTTAGTTTTGAGAAATGCCGTCTACCTCCCACTTCAGCTAAAGCAAAGGGCAGTGTTGTAAAGAGAAAGAACTTTGTAGTACCTTATAGACGTTAATGTAATAATATTTGCAGTTATAAACATGGAAAATTACAGCATATTGATAAGCTTCAGCTTTTAATACTGTTATGGTCCTTGACACTCAAGTTTTGTCTCCAGTCAAAAATAAGTATTTTCACTGCTGAGACATTCAGGGGCTGCATTGTGGTGTGAACTCTCTCTCGGTGACTCATTTCTCTGGGCTTTTAAGTAGTTGGTTTGCTCAAGGTGTTGTAGCTGTTGTTATCCTTGAGAGTGACACACAGGTCACGGCTGATACAGATAACAAAACAGACACGGTTTAGAAAAACCCACATTTCTGAGAGCCAGTGTTGTTAATGTTGATCCTCACTGTCTGCTTGCAAGCTTGACAGTGTGCTTCAAGGGTAGACTTGGTATTTGCAGTTTTAACTAACAGGCAGTTGTGCTGTGGGCTGCGTGCTGGGATATCATTAGGATCAGAATTACTGAACCGTGATATAACCTAACCTGGGATCACATCTGAGATTTCCCAGTCAACATGGGACTCCCTCAAATCAGGTAGCTGCTGAAGCTCAAGTTGGCAGTCAAGGAAAACAGGAATAATTTGAAATTGGGGTCAGAGTTGGTGACACGGCTCTGTCTTTAATGATGATAGATACGTCAGGGTTTTACTGGCTTTCTGCACTTATTTTTCAAAGGTGGGCCTAGATAGGAAGACTATTTCTGAGTTTTTCTGTCTCCTCATCGTAATTGTATTCAACTCAATTCTACAAGGGTAAATTGTCATGTGAGAACCCAGGCAGAAGAGAAACATAAGCAGGACAAAGTGAATTCACATCATGTGACAACACCTTATGGCAAATTCAGCCCTACCTAAATGTGAGGGCTGCACCCTCATAGCCTCCGCCATGTCCCATGGAGTGAACGGTGCTGTATTCCCTGTTGCTGGGGAGAAAAAAGTGCACCTTAGTGAAGCTCTGTCTGTAGGACAGGCTGTATTTATTATGTGCATGTTGGAAAAATTAAGTAAAGAAGGGGGAAGAGATTAAAGAAATGTGTACATTTGTTTTCAAGACAGCATGCTACATGTAACACTGTCAGGCTAATTGGTAGTGGACTGCATGACTCCAGGCTCAGTTTAGATCCTGAAATTCCAAGAGAGGAGAGTTTCTTTTGAACTTGCTGAATGAGAGGGACTGAATTTTGAGTGCATTTGACGCTGAATTCAGATCTGACCCTTGCAATAAGAACATGTATGACATGGTGAACATCTGATTTGTGACATGCCCCTGTGTACCTCATTCTGTGGCATAAGCTGATACCTTTTTCTGGGTATCTCATTCTGTGGCATAAGTTGATAACGTGTACAGCCAGCACACACAATGCTTCTTGGGCCAAAATCAGAACAGATATGCAGGGATGGGAATGAAGTGTAAGTGTGAAAAAGTTGAACACAGTCTCAGGCTTTTCCCATAGGCATGAACAAATCCCTTGAAGCCTCTCCCTTTCTAATTTTAGTGATAGAAATGGTGATTTTGCAGGAATTTATAATTGCTGTTACGTTCTTTACTTAGAACTTGTGTGACTTGTTTAAACAGAATTGCAGTTCTAGAGTTCTTTTGCAACATCTTTAGAGGGCATTAAAGCAATATAAGACAGACTAGGCATGACCCTAGAGGAGTTGAGACATGGCTTCAAAAAGTCTTATTTGCTCATTCTTTCTGCAGCCCAAGGAGAGCCATCATGTTTTGCACCTGGAGTGCTAGTTTGTCTAAGGCACAATTTGCCCCCAAATATTCCGTGAAGGGATCTACAGGGGTTATGCACATTACTTCTCTAAAAGGATGCCTTTGTGTTTCCTGTTACTGCCATAATTGCTTCTGTGCGGGTCCTGGGATGTAGGAAAGGGTTGTACTTCTTCTGGAAGTGGAACATCTGTATGCTTTTCTTGCAGCATGCTAGGTTAAAGGTAACATGACGTGAATTGCCTGTTCCTGTAATATGCTCTGTAATAATCTTGTGGAAAAGCCAGTGTATTTCTGGAATAGAGGCATACTGCAGAAACTCAGTGTACTAAGTCTAATCCCCTGGTCTGCCACAGACTCAGCCTGCCCTTGAGCAAGCTGGTTGGTCTCTGTAAATTTCTTACGAGTAGAATTGAAATAAGAACACTTCCCTCTTGTCATTGTATGTGAGGGTGAGAAGTGCATTAAAGGCTAAAATACTTGTAGTTTTAAATGGTCAAGTCATATAAACCATTAAGGTAGCTGTTAAAATACCTGAAAAAATAATCTGGCCAGAAGAGCCTGGGTTCTCCACGATGTATTGCAGCCATTGCTGAGCCTGCCTGTGCCAGCATGCTGTACTGCCTCGTATGTCACTTAATCAAACGTTTCCTTTCTTGAAAGGATTTGTTGAAGGAGCACCATTTTACTCCATCTCAGACAGTGCAGGTTGGCTAAAATCTCTGTGAATGCTCATCATAGACAGTACGCTTTGAGGTGACGCTAATACCTCGTAAGGGACCCACTAGCCTGAGGATCCTGCCGGTACTTGTGCATTAACTGGTCAGGGCTTCTGTGCTGTTCTGGATCGACACACTTCGTTGTAGTTCTCTCATACTGCATCTTGCATCAGATCTGTCCCATTAAATCAGTGGAATTATTTAAATAAATTATTTTTATTAATTTATTATATGAAAAATTTTAGAGCAAATTCCTTTGATGTATGATATCCTAATCGCACCCACAGGGCATTAGCAGGCACAAGGCACATCTGAGTGTCTCTAATTCCCTATTGGTGTGATTATATCTCATAATATTCACAACCCCCTGGAGCTTCTTTACTGGTATAAATAAATCAATTATTTAAGTCAAATACTTTGATCATTAGAAGCTGCCAGTGAGTGCCTGAATGCCTGAGCTGTGCGATTCACCAGGAATGATCTTGCCTCTCAAAATGCTGAGCAGCCGAGCTGAGTGCTACCAGCACTTCATTTCAATCTGCTTTATAAATTAGATTAGAAGTCAGTTCCCAATACTTCATCCTGGATAGCAAGGAAGGGAGAACTTTACAGGGGTGGAATTATGAGATATTGCTGCCAACAGAGCCTTTTATCATTTAACGCTGCTGTCATAGGTTAAATATGAGCTACTGTTCATATTAACTAATAGCTTTTATGCAGAAAACTGACACAGGGATACCAGCTAATGCACAATGTCCTGGTTGACACACACTGCATCATATTAACTATTCACTGCATCATATTAACTATTATTTGCACATATGGGTGGAAAGGAGTTTTGAGTCACTTGGGATATATGGCAAATTAGCATTTTATATCATATTAATGAAGTGCTAATTGCTCCTTGCAACCTTTTTTTGTGCAAATTGAATGGGTCCTATTTGCATTGTCATGTAACTGCTGTATTACCTTGCAGCACTTTCATTACGATGAGGCAGCACAGAGTTCATCAAGGAAAAATATTAGTAATTGTGAGATAATTAGTTATGAAACTAATATTGTTTAAAGTAGAGCAGAAATACTGTAGCTGACTTTGGTTAACTTGGGAATATTTTCTATTAATAGGTTTTATAAAATATCTTTCATTTTGCATATATTAAACTGACATCTTTACAAACACAGCTCCCTGCTCCAATATTTTCTTTTTCAGTTCCTGTTTGTCAGAGTGTTTTGCATCTTTTAATGAAACATGAAGCATACCAGAACCAAAAAGGAGTAGTTTATTGCTGGCCATTTATCTCTACAATGAATCACAAGTCTGGAACTTTTTGAAATTGTGAAATAGGAAAATATCTTTAAAGATATTGAATTGACAGGTGTCCATGAGTCCAACCAAACAGCAGCAAAGTCAGTAAAACAATTAAGAAATGTTGAAGATGTTACAGTCTTAATCATTTGCAGAATCTTGTTAAGTATCACAGATAAAATTCTCCATAAGAGTAAATTATAGTATGTGATATTTTCAGCCAGGACAGGTACCTTGGGGGAGAGGGAAGAGGTGGAAAAGTAATTTCCTGCTAACTCAGGGATGTTTCCATGATTGTGGAGGAAGCGTGATTAATTTCTGAAGCCTCTGTGGGGAAGGCACCCAGACAAAATGGCATAAATCTACATTAGAGGATTTAAATGCTTTTGCCAAGAAAAAAGTGAGCTGAACTTTAGGTAGCACAGCCCTTTGCCAGTCAATTCATCCAGATTTAGGGCCTGCACCTTTTCTTTTTCAGTGAAGTATTGGATACGGACAGATTGCGAGTTACAGCTGAAGGCAGTATGACAGCTTTACTGCTGTTGCATGGGCAACATGTTGTCTTTGATTGGGAAGTAGGCTGTGGATTTACAGAAAGGTAAGTACGAAGAAATGCTTGCAGATATTTGTATTATTAAAACAAAGGTTGTTAATACAGAGTGACTAGTATTTTCTTTTTTTGCTGTGTATGCCTGTGCATTTGTGTAAATGTAGACCTATGTATTTATCAAAAAGGTAGTCTCAGCTTAAAGAAAACTGAATGAAGAAACTGTGTATGATATAGTCTGTCACAGAATATGTTCTCAAGTGTCTCCAGGGCAAGGGAGTTAGGACTCGCACCTCAAGCAGACATCCTGAATGCTCTATCCAGCTGTACAAACAATTGCACAGGACGTTGTCCCAGGTAGGCATGAAGCAATGCAGCAAGTAAAGACCTTCTTGCTGACTTAGACTTAAGAGTGTTTCCAAACAAGCACAAGCAGCTCAGCATATTTTTCAGACCTGAAGTCTAGATAGGGGCATTTGCAAATTGCTTTGTTTTGCCTTGTATGTGATCCTGGCTTACCTGATGTAAAAAATGTGGACCATCTGGATTTCAGCTGTATTCTGTCCACCCAGGGGCCAAACCAGAAATACTTGATTATGGTGCTACTTGCACCCAATTTGTTCTGAACTGAAGGAATTGTATAGGTGAGCTGGACAAAACTGGCTTTGTAACAACATCTGCTTTTTTGCCTTTCCAAAATGCTTTCCACCCTGTCTACATGAGCTTAGACTTGCTGAAGTCTATACAGGAAAAATATTTTCCCTTTTTAAAAAAAAAAAAATTAAAAAAAACCTTTGTAGCTCTTGCTATGGCATTCTGGGAGATTTCAGTAGATGGTTGTGAGAACACAAATATTATTTTGTTGGTAAAGTCTGAATGCATCAGCAAAGTCTTACCTGACAGCAGTGCACTGAAGCTTGCTGTATAGTGTGCGTCAGAGCTGAAGTTTTAATGGGCTTGTTAGTTATCACAATAAATGTGGACCCCGCAGGGAATTGTTTACTGTATGTAAGAAGATGAGGAGGTCCTGGGTGTGGACAGGAGAACAGGGCGATGTGGCAACCTCAAGAATTTTATGGGTTTATGCAAAATAAACAGCTGTGGTAACATCAGGAGGTTATCAGGAGCCTGAGGAGATCCGAGCAAAGCTCTGGTAGAAAGACAGAGGAGTCGGATGTACAAACATTCTTCCCTGCTGTCAGGTAGGGCTGGTATATTCCTCTGCTAGTCCAAACGAGTCTGGGAGAGGAGCTGACCAGAAAAGGGAACTTTTGGTAAATGAGGAACGCTGCTTCTTGCTTCACAAGCCACTTCCTGTGTTACACGCTCATCTCTTTTCCAGGCATTGCTGACAGAAGTCCTTGCTGAGCTCTGGAGGCCGACACTGGGCTATGCAGCTTTTAAGCTCTAGTTAAGAGTGTAGTTTAAGCTCATGGCTACCAGGAGTCGTTAACATGCAGCACAGTGTTCGGTGGCTTGTGAGAAATGTGTTCAACTTTGTTATGAATCCCTGCAGTTTCTTTACCTGGATGAAAAGGCACCCCAGATTTCCTCTATTGGCACATTTTTTTTGCTGTGCCTACAGAAATAAAGGGCTCTGAGTGAGCATGAAGCAAAGCCATCAAGTGTGTGCCAAGGTGGGGGGGGGGGGGGGCAAAAATCATGGTTGGAGACATCTTGTTGCAGTGGCATGGAGTCTTCGTTTCTGTTTCTGAGATATGTATCTCTTATTTGTCTTTAAAAAGAAAAAATAAAAAGGAACACTTCCTTCTACAGGCTGATGAGTAAGAAGCTTTTCAGACACCTAAAATGAGTAATGTGAAAAATTAATAGTTTGGAGTCCAAAGCAAAGTTTGTGTGACCTCGGAAAGGGAGGGAGGAGAGAGAGAGTCTTTAAGGGAATGACAAGAATCTAAAAATATTGAAATCAATTTGCCATGGGAGGGAACAGGAGAAACAAGCCATTGGAACAAGTTCCTGAAGCTTCTCACTAGCTGGAATGTTGAACAGCAGAGTAAAAACAAACATTTCTATAAGGTTTGCCTTCCCAGAAAATATTAATTCCAGTCCCTCTAGCCTTACATGCTGTCGCTGGCAGCATCTGGTCCTGTTTGAAACAGCAAAGAAGGCAGGACTTTCGGTGCATTGATCTGGTACTGGTGGTTTGTGGAAAAAAGGGGAAAAACAAAAACTATGGAGGAAATCTTACTTTGGGAGGAGGGGATCCAGGCTGTGGTGGGGCACAGCTCAGCCTCTAGGGCTGGAGGGGATGGTCACGCTCTGTGCAGAAACCCGAGGCAGCACCTTGCCTTCATCAGAGCTCTTCTAGGGGTGCCTGCATCAGGGAGCCCTCTGCCTTTCCCCAAATTCAGGGTCCTCAATGCAGATTTCACGAGGCCTCCTGAGCCTGTGTGATTTGATTCTGTGTTTTGTGTGATTTCTGTCTGATCGCTGTCTCAGGAATATTGCTCCTGGGTTAGGAGCCCCAGGAAATCCTGCCTCAGATGGCCCACCTTGCCCTTGACAGGGAAAGGGACTGGCCAGGCAAGAAGGAAGCTTTGATATTTGACTTGACTTTTTCCTCTTTAGTACAGAGTCCAAGCAAAATCACAGTTCCTGTAGCTTGGCATTTTTGAGAATAATGGAGTGACTGAAATAAGATGATAAATAGAAATTTGGAAATGGAAATGGCTTAAAATCAATGCATCCAAAGGTGACCGGGCTATTAACATGAGATGAACTTTCTTGTGACCTATACACACGCAAAGATTGACACCTATGCAGGATCAAAGGAGCTTATGAAAGGCTAGAGTACATGAGAGGAAATTGAAAATGTGTAGGTTGTCGATCTCAAGAGTTGCTTTTATTAGTTATTGTACATAATAACTATTGTGTCAGAAATGAAAGGGATTAACTCTCACCCAAGGTACTGCACCTGAGCAAATATTGTCTTGCCTGGGTGAAATTTGTGCCAACACAAAGAAGACCTGGTATGAGCCTATGTACTGCTTAAGTCTCACTTAAGTCTTCAAAATGAGGATTATGCAGGATTTTAGTGGTGCAAAAATATGAGGACAAATTTCAACCCTTATTTTACTGCAGTGTATGTCCCCAGGGCTTTTGGGGTAATGTAGTGTCACCAGAACATATCAAAGCCATTGGAAAGTACTTTCTCTGCAGAACAACCACTTTCCAGATTTGGGAATTTCTCATGTCACTGAACTGAAGCTCTGAACAGCTGTTAGAGAGAAACTGACTGGGTAAGTGGGATTTAATGGCTGAATGTTTTATTCTCTGCTGTATTTTCCAATGGCTGAAATGCTTTGGTCTGTGTGAGCAAGCAGGGGGATATTTTGCTGTGGTCAATAGGTTTTTCTGAGAAATACTGTAAATATGGGACCACAGTTGACAGTTTGTTGTTGGAAGTGTGAACAGAAAACACTTGACATTTCAGAATAAAAGTAACTAATATTTTCAGGACAGAGGAAAAAAAGTCTCAGTTTTTAGCACAAAGAAAATACTTTTTATGCTGACTCCTTCTGTCTAGATCTGCTTTTAGCAGATGACACCCACCTTTCAATCGCACTCTTGCATCTGTGCCCAGTTTGCACACCTCTTGCTAAATATTTTCCTGTTTGTGGAAGAATGGTGAAATGGTTTCACAAGAATGCAGACCATTTGTTTGACAGCCGTTCCCATATTTAATTGTCTGCCTTCAGTGATAAGGCGTGCCTATGTAATCTGGACTGTAACCACCGGAGAGTAAAGGAGTAGGACATGTACACATGGTATTTTTCGGAAAATCCTTTCTTAGTTTTTTGGGGGATTCCCATATTTATTATGTCTGCCCTTCCTCCTTCCACGACGTTGGCTGAGGGGAAAAGAAATGGGGAACCTCATGGTGTCTTTCTGTAAAGCTGCCCCTCCTGTGTATTAGCCCATTTCCAGGGATACCTTGTAGAGATCCCTCTGTTTTTTTCATATATGAAACACATGGAGATTACTAATGGGGTGTGAGAGGCTTGGGGACACTGTTGTCTAAAACCATTCCTTCTGAGAGCATGTTTGAAACTGCTTTGAAAATGCAATGTTTTTGAGGGGCTTATGTCACCTACTACCCTCCCTATAGTTTCCACATCATAAAAATACTTCCCTTCCCTATAATGCTAGTATTGAACATTGAGCCCTTGCTGTATGGCTGACTTACTGGAGTTATTGGTTAGACTGAAGGATCATTTTACACTTTTTTCCCCCAGATTTTTTTCTTAAATGCTTTGCAACCCAAATATATTCTGATCTGATTTTATTAGATTCATTTGTCCTGCACTCCCCTCCTCCCCTTTCCCTATTTAATTTGATCTTACACATATTACTGTAAACAGTGTGTTTTTATGTCTTGCATCAGTATGATGGTTTTGTTCTGATCTGAAGCCGATTAATGATCTGAGGAAGCCAGATCAATGCTGGTTTGGGTAAAATGATCACAGATCTTTCCCCAGTGGCATGTATGGTTCCCTGCCCTCCTGTCAATCCAGAGTAGAGCACCAGAGCAAATATTGTTCCTCCTGGTGAAAGGAAATCTAATTTAGTAGGTTTAAATAGTACTGCAATCACCATGTTTCTAGCTAGTGGTAATTATATTGAGTTTGTTGTCTGACAAACTCATCCCATCCTATTCCTGTGTGTCTTTTGATATAGCGTGTCTTGTGTTGCCCTGCCCAGTAATCTACTGATCACAGCTTTTGCTTCACAGCCTTTGCTGGCAAGACCTTGGGCTTATGTTTTGCTCCTTTCAGTCGTGGATAATCAATAGCAACTGTATTTGCAAGTGAGAATGAATAGGGCTGCTTTTCTTGACAGGAGTCCTATATGCTTCTGTATTGGGTCTGTCTGAGATGGAGTTCATTTTCCCCACAGCAGTCCTCATAGCACTGTGCACTGTGTTGGTAGCTGGAAAGGTGTTGATAACACACCAGTGTTCTGGCTGCTGCTGAGCAGAGCTCGCACAGCATCAAGGCTGTCTCCCCAACATTTCCCCCTCACCAGTGGGCTGGGGGTGGGCAAGACCTTGGGAGGGGACATAGCCAGGACAGCTGACCCAAACTGACCACACCATATAATGTGTGTCCAGCAATAACAGCTAAGTGAAAGGAGGATGAGGGGGGAATTGTTATTTTGACGTTTGTCTTCTGGAGCAACTGCCATGTGTACTGAAGCCCTGCTTCCAGGGAAGTGTCAGGACATTGACTGCTGATGGGAAGTAGAGAATAAATCTTTTGTTTTCCTTTGCTTCCATGCATGGTCTTTGCTTTTGCTTTATTGAACTGCCTTTATCCTGACCCATGAGTTTTTTCCATTTTATTTTCTGCCCCCCATCCTGCTGAGGATGGGAGTGATAGAGAGGCTTGGTGGGCACCTGGCATCCAGCCAAGGTCGACCCACTACAGCTTCTCTGACATATGAGGATGCCATAGGTGGTGATGGACTCTTGTATCCTTCATTGGTATAGGAGCACTGCAAAGTAGTTCATTGTTCTCACAGGATCCCTGTGAGGTAGGCAGTACTGATGTCACCATTTTGCAGATGAAGATGTGTTTGGCAGAACAGAAGCAAATGACATAACCATCATTCCTCTAATATCTCTATCAGATGGCGATATATAGAATGTGGGAATTCTACATGGCAGCACCTTATACCTCCTTCCCAAGTTTGGCTGAAGACTTTTCATTCGTTTTGATTTCTGTCCTAGTCAGAATTTCTCTGTCATCTGCTCCAAATTAATTTCAGTAGGTTTTCCCTGATTTCCCAAATAAAAATATTGAAACACTTTTGTGTCATGTTTTCAAAGTACATGGAGGTGAGGGGAAGTCTTGGAGGAGTCAGCTCAATGGATGTTAAAACTTGCACCTGCATGTCTGTGACCGAGCTGTGAGTAAGCACAGAGCAAGCAAGAACCTTTCTGTGGTAGATATGTTTCTAGGGAGTCTTCCTCTCTGTGGTCAACATCGAGTTTGGGAAAGCAGGCTGGTCTTCCTGTGATATGTTTTTGATCCATGAAGGCAAAAGTAAAGGAATATTGATTTTATTATTAGGGGGAAAAAATGCATTTAGATTTTTCTTTTGACAAACTTGCTCCCAATTTGAAGAGAAGAAGAAAGGAAGAGGGGGAGAAAAAACAGGGGAGGCAGAGAAACAGTGTCAGAAGTTTTTCTGTCTTATTTATTTCTAGAAAAAACATGACTAGTGAGCTTATTAGTATGGCATTTTCAGTGGAAATACAGTATTTCTGCTGGACAAAATGCAAGAATGTTTTATCTCATGGAATTTCCCACTCAGGAGTGGAACAGTTCTTCATACTGCCACGGCTGCCTCAGCTCCTAATATGGATTTAGCAAGTAGCTCAAAAATACCCATCAGGACCCAAAGATGCAGCTGCTATGGTGGTTTTACAAAACCTTAAAGAGACCTCTATACCAAAAAAAGTCAGGAAAAAAACTGCTATAAAAAATCTTGGTTGCAGAATAGAAAGGATTCTACATTTTGCCACTAAACTATTAGCCATTTGTTTTGATGTCTGTCACGGCAGGTTCTGCCTTGAATACGCTACGAAATTTGTTTTGGTTTTGTTTTCTGTGCATTGAGCCTGAGCAAAAGCCTTCTGTGAGGCTGTCAGTGCCATTTTGCTCCTAGAGATCGTAGCTTTCAGCTTGATGCTGTATTGTAATTACACTACTCTTGTTCATCCTTGTTTTGATGTTAAATGCTTTTTCTGAATGAACAGGTTTGCTCCTTGTTTACAATTCAAATTGCTAAAGCCTATTTTCACTGATTTTTTAAATTATGCAGCATTTAAATCCAGAGTTCATTTTCTTTCAGAAGAATGCTCAGAGGGCAATTGAATACTGAGGTACCACTTTTGGTTCGGGAAGTCCCGAAGTCACAAGTGCTGCAGGGAGCGTACTGAGGAAGTATCACTGCATGCTTACCCTGATCTCCTGCTTTTTCCCAAGTTTGTGCCATTGGTCATTGCTGGAGACACGATGGATCTGTGGTCTCACCTGGTACAGCTCCTTTTTGTCCCTCTACACACAAAACATTTGTACGTCTTCATTCCTTGTGGCTTTTTTTTGGATCTCACTGCACTTCTTATTATGCAACTGGAAGTCACTTGGTAAACATGTTTTAGGGTGATATCCTAGCAGAACTACCAGACTCTGTCTGTGTTAGTAACCTGGACAGGGCCAGGAGCGGTGGCAGGTAGTGACCTGTGGTGTTCAGCTGCTGGCACGCTCCATGGTTTTCCCTGTGCCAGGCATCCCTCTCCCCGATGGCGTCTGGATATGGGTCAGGGCAGCAGCATGAGCCAGGGGCTATTCCAAACAGGCAGATACAGATGAGAACCCCTCTTTGGGGAGTGAGCAGAAGGACAGAGTTTAGCCATATGGACATGGGCTGTGCCATAACACTTGTGCTCAGGGGCAGGGACTTGGCCCTAGACTGCTTTGTTTTCTGTTCCAAGGCAGGCCTGTTGATTTCTGCGCCGTGGTGCCAGGCCCTAAGACAGAATGCATTTACAACTCTCTGTATACAGGACGTAATTTTAATGCCTGGCTCCCGCTGCAAAATATGTCACAGCGAACTTCAAGAGGATTGTTTATGTCCCCAGAACCTTAAGCTGGAATAATGGCTCTAATTTATTTATGCACATTTTGACAGCTTGTTATGTTTTATTCCTTAAAGCTAAATGTGGTCTCAACACCTTGGAGTTATTGCTACTAAGTAATGATACCAGGGAGGGGCATTTTGTCTCTGAGCAGAGATCTTTTCCACTCTGAAGGATTTGAAACCACTGTCCTTTTGTCTGTGCATCTATCTGAGAAAGGGCAGTGAAACTGAGGGGTGATGTGGCCTAGCTGTGTAACTGAGCAGGAACAGATTGACTCTACATCAACAGTGAATGCTTGAATAACCCAATAACCAGTGACCTTAGCCTGGGACCTGTCACACTCAGACAAGAGCTGAGGATCTCTGTCCTAGAGTACAGACATGTAAATGCTTGCTTGCTGTCTAATATGACCGAGTTTCTGTTCCAGACCTGATGAATGATGCAGTCTGGGTACCCTGTTAGGAGAGACTCAGTCTTCCTCCATGGAGGTCTGAAAGACAGTTAGACCCCTCCTGGCCTGAAAGGGTTGTATCATTTATGGATGTGATTGTATAATTTACGTGCTTGTAGTGTTTCCTGTGTCTAACAAAATGAGTTAGGTTTGATAACACAATTACAGCTAATCAAGGTGTTCACAGGAGCATTGAATAATTTTGTAAACCAGTAGGATATGACATCGGTAGGTTGTAAGGTGGTTTTGACCATGAGTTTAAATGAAAACAAAAGGAAGCAACTGTAAAACCAAAGCCCTAGACACTGGATTCTGTATGACTTTGAGTTTCTTCTTCTGTTCTCTAAAGCAATGTCTACACTATTAAAAAGCTGTAAGGAAACATTCCCAAGAACTGCATTGTCTACAGTTAAAGTGTTAGAAGAGTCCTTGGCAGGTTTTAGACCTGGACCAACCAGGATTCTCACAGATAATTTATGGGTACTGTCCAGGGATTAGCTCCAACCAGGGACTCATTCTGAATGGGTACCTGAGTATCTTGTTTTGGAGGCTAAGAGGGCTCTATAGTATGAATAGGAACTATTTGCAACCAGTATCTGTAATCCCCAAAAACAATCCCAGGCTTGTTCAATTTTCTAGTACAAATGCAGCTAATGCAAGCTTACTTCTATACCATATACATGTGGAAGCAGTGCTGAAATGGGGAAAGGGGGAAAGAATATGTTTAACCTAATCCAGGATATATGGGGATGACAGAAATCACATTAACACAGACTCTTAATTCCTTGCTGAATATCTTCTATTGGCTCTAAGCAGTCATAGCACAAGAAAAATAACATTCATGATGGTCCAGTGTGGATCCCTGGAGTCTCGGTAGGGACTGCTGAGAGACGAAGCTGTAAATATGTCATGATAGACTGGAATAAAAAGGTACTGCTCTGGGGGGGAAACTCAGTGCATAAGCATCAGCTCATGTTCCCTAACCTGCGTGACAGTCTGTGAGACAGACGGATCATTGCCTTTGGGTGTTAGTCCTAGTTCTAATGCATTATTAGGATTTTTTTTTAACGCTTCCTCTTACCCACTACTCCAACAGCACACTTTCTAGGGCCAAGCTTATTTACAAGTCACATGGAGAACTCTAGTTACTGCTTCAGATCCAATGGAAGACCGTTACTCGGCTGCTGATACAGAAACACTGATGAGAATGATCAGCTTACCATTCATTTACTAATTCCCTAATCAAAGGTTTAGCTAGGTTTAATCTAAGAGAGCACTTTGTGACCACACTAGAATTCATGTGGAAAGTCATTCACCATCAAATTCTAGCGGTAGTGATTTGGTTTTTTCACCCCTGTCCTGAGGGACAGCTGTTAATGACCAAAGTCAATGCGACAACTGACAGCTTTCACAGTCCACACAGGGAGATCTGCTGAAACATGTACAGTGAGCTGAATTCCTGCCTCTTTTGGATTAGTCTTTCATATCAGGATTTGAATTTTGTATTGCATACGTCTCATGGGGATGTCATTCTCCAGGTTTATCAGGATGACACTCTCATATAGTTTTGTAATCAATGAGTTACAGTTCCCTGGTCATTAAAGTAGCTTCCTGGAAAAACAATGTGAAAACCATGAGTATTAGTCAGTGATTTATGGCATTTTTCAGTAACCAAATGTGGCTGCAAATATTAATATGTAAGAACTTAGGCCAAATCTTGGCTATAACATCTCAGAACTGTGTAAGAGTACTGCATGGTCCCCTGTCCTTTTTAGGAGAAGGCAGAAATTTGTTCCATTTCCCAAAATTATTGCCATTTGTGGTGTTAGCAGAGAACTTGAAGGTCTTTGAAGAAATGAGCCACTGGGAGTCTGACATAAGTTGAGTTATACCATCAATGAACTGTGCTGTTGTCAATCACAGGCATTTCTCTCTTGTGTTTTAGCCTTGGCTCCTAGTCCTAGCCTAAAGTATCTGCTTCCTTTTCAGAAGTGGCTGGTCTTCATGCATAGTGTAGATTGCACAGCCTATCTGTTTTTAGGGCCTTTCCTTGGATTCTTTTTCATCTTATAAAATACATATAGTTCTTCTCTAGTTTTGTCCCCTTTTCAAATGGGAGACACTGGCAACAAGAAGTAGCTGGTAGAGTTCCTGCTAGCAGGTGTTTTATTTTATTTGGCTGATATAAAGATTTTTGATATACTAGCGTGATTTTTTTTTTTCCTTGTATGTGAATTCATGTGAAAATGAATTACAGAGCTGAGGCCTGGCCTGCATTAGGAAGTTGCCCTGCTTTAAATTAATTCTGTATACAGTCAAATGGAACCTTTGGGTGTTTGGAAAGGCCAATCACAAAATGCTTTCCAATTTTCTTATGCTATGGGAAGGGGTTCTCCACACAGACAAGCAAATACGTAATGGCAAACTTGAAAACTAATCTTCTTTTCTAACTTCTCCTTTTGTTCTGTTTTACCCTCAAGACACACAGTTTCTGTGCCTTGAGGTACACTAGTGTTTATCTCCGAAATGTTGTCCCCTGATCTTTATTAGCCCTTTGAAACCAAACACATACAATGCAAAAGTTACTGTGCTTAGTCCTTCAGCTAACAAATGGCTGGCTAGCTAGGTAAAAATAAACTGCTCCCTAAAGACTCTAGTCTCCAGCCCGTCAGGGTACCTGAGTATACAGAGCTAGAGCCCACAGTAACTTATAGCATTTTGCAGTGTATGGACATATGTGAAAAGGAGATTGTGACTTTGTATGACCTTTATAAGGAGTTGGCACGTGGTTATACAGTTTACTTTGGGCTATATTTTGCTAGCTTTTGTGCATATGGAATAGCATCTTTCTCTGCAATAATCTCACCTGTATAATGGTATCAGAATCTATCCTACCAGCTGGAGTCAGCTATTTCACACCCTATCTGATATTGTTTCCTTTTTATCTGTTGAGATAGAGTGCTTTGCTGTGTATCCTGATATCCCATGGCTCTATTTTGGCGCTCTGTTCACACATCTTGACTCCATCTGTACACTTGAAGAGGCCCGTTAGGTGGAAGATGTATCTGTCAAACACATGTAGATTCTGGACAGCAGCCCTTTACGGGTCACGCCTTGAAACATTACTAATTTGATTTCAAAGGGAGCTATTACAAAATGTCTTTTGTGTTGTTAGGCCTCAGGAGAAGGACCTCAGCTGGACATAGTGAAATGCTGCATTTGCTATAGCCATGGAGCCCCTTTTTGGAACAGATATAAGAATCAGTCATGTCTTTGTCTTGGAGCTGGGTACCTCTTCAGGAGGAGTCCCCTGATGAGAGAGGGCGACGGCTGAATGTCTGTTAAAAGGTCCAAGGAACAGAAACTTAGTGATCCACAGCATCCCTCTGATGCTGTCCAAAGTTGTTGAGCAACCTCAGGAAGTGAGTGGAAATCTGACTCTCATTTGACTATCCTGAGTCCTGAAAGTGGGACGGTGGGTGCAGGAGGGTTGACATACACATCTGTGCACTCTGTGGCAGTGCTTTGAAGATTTGTGTTGTAGCCTGTGGCTTTTTATGATGCAGTCATGTGCATTTTTAAGACTAAGAATTAGACACCTTTGTGCTTGAAGTTAAGCATGACCGTGACTCATTCAACTGTCACTCTTACAGACTCAGTGTGAGAACCATATGGTTGGGAAGAAGTAACCTAGACCCAAGATGCACGTTCACAGATTGCAAGACAGGAGGGCAAACACTGAAACAGCATCTGACAAAAGTGAGTAATTGGTCAAAATTTCCACTTCCATTCAGTCAAATTTCCAACATAAATTAATCCATTGTCCTAAAGTAGTGGCTTTTCCCCCTGGTAAGCTGTGGATCTTCCCCCACAGCTACTTCACTATTTGCAGTTAGTTACAGTTGCTCATAGACTGCACAATCTCTGAGCCCATTAGAGCTGTAGTAGTAGCCTGACTGTAATTTGTAAACAGGCAGCGCTTGGGACTTAGTAATACTCTAACTCAGTGCAGTAGTGTGCCAAAATAAAGGTCATTTCAATTTCATGTTATGTCACGCAGTTTTGAAGTGACATGTGTTTAATGAGTTTTCTCCAGTAAATGAACGATAGCAAGTATTACCCTAATAGGCTTTGATGATATGCCCACAAAGAAAAGAGGCAAAATCTTTCCAAAAAACATTAAAGTGATGTTTTACCAGAGAAAAAAAAAACAAAACAGAACAAATATTCAAATTCCTTCCCACAAGCTTCCATACTGAAGAGAATTAGGCTTTTTGGCCCTTTCCAGATGACAGTTTGCAGAAGTTTCACTGTAATTTATTTAAGTGTGCTCATCACTACAGAGACAGAGGCTGATCTTCTGATAGGGATAGAAGACCATGAAGAGTGCAAGTTGGGCTTGTCACAGAAGCTGTATCACAAACCTCATGACAGGACCCCTAAAGGAGTGAAAAACTGGTCCCTGTGTGTATGGAGCCTATAACTGTGCATAGAAACGTTTGGAGTAGTTTCTGTCTTCTCATATAGCAATGCCTGCTTTTCTTGCCACTCGGCCCAATACCCCAGCTGGTTGTTTCCTGTCATCTTTCTGTCAGGCTATGGACTCAAACAGGCAGAAACTGGAACACAGGAGGTGCTGTGTGAACATCAGGAAACACTTTTTTTCATGGTGAGGTTGGTCAAACACAGGCACAGCTTGCCCAGAGAGGCTGGAAGTTCTCTGTCTTTGGAGATATTCAGAAGCCATCTGGACACGGTCCTGGGCAGCCTGCTTCAGGTAGTGCCGATTGAGCAGGGTGATTGGATCAGATAACCTCAAGAGGTGCCTTCCAGTCCCAACCATTCTTTGACTCTGTGACTCTGACTGCTTGATCAGGGCTGCTGCTGTAGCTCTTGAGTGTGCCAAGAGGGACCGTTGCATTGACACTGTGTTTCCAAGGAGGACGTGTGAAAACTATAGGAAGTAGGGTGAACACTAGTAAATGGCTGGTAGTGTAAACACTGATACACCTTTCAGCAGTTTGCAACAAAACCTATAGCAGTTGGGTTTTGCAAAAGTTGGTTCATAATATTCTATGTATGTTTAGCAGTCAGAGAGTGAACTGCCTTTTGAGCTGGTCACACACCAAGTCTTGTCTTCTTTTTGGCCACTACTCCCACTGAAGTCAAACTGATGATAAACTATGAACTGAGAAGTCAATAATGTATGCAAAATAAAGTGTCCATCTCCCTGCATCCCTTGTCTGCCCCCAGTGAACAACAGGAATAAGAAGAAATCAGGACTGGTTTCCTGGCAAAATTTGGCATTAGGCTGCAAGACTAGAATGGGGCAACTAAAGTAATTCTAATTAATTTCCTTTAGAGACACATTTTTCTGAATGGCACTGGGGGTGTTATATTGTACTAATTCTTAGGTACACAAACTGCAAAAAGGCTGCTGTGTTGTATACAGATGCTAGATCTTTGTATGTTGTTTAGCTGATCAATCGCTTTTTTGGGTCAATGGTTATATAACATTATTTAGCAGAGGATAGCTAAGTCCATATAAACAATTATTTTAAAAAGTAGAAAGAGGTGATGTACTTGCTGTCTTAAGCAATATGATGAAATTTAATAATACAGCCATTTGATGCCACTCTACATTGTTCTTACAACCTGTTCTACAATGTTTTACTACCACCCAATAATCATGCCAAATATAACCTGATAGTCGTATTTTTCCAGTACGTGGGCATGAGCACTTGCATGTGCTTCCGTGATGATAATATTTGGCTTACAAATTCTTTTAACAAATTTTGAAGTGTTTCTAGTCATATCAAATCCAATGCCAGAAGATAAACAAAATAGTTCCAGGAATATTTATGGTGCTGTGCTTGTTATTAGACATAGCTTAATGCATTCATAGTAATAGGAAACTGAAGTTGTTATCTTTTGAATGCATGTGTCATGCAACTGAGAAGCCTCTTAAGACAACAAAGTACAGCATCTTTGCTGCTTTTTGACTGATACAATGCCCAGCAAAGTAAGTAGAAATTCTCTTCTGAGCAGAGATAGCAGGATAGCACTGCACTTCTCTTGTGTCATAGATTTCTGTATAGCTGCACATACATCATGTCACTATTTTTAATTGACTCTTTTATCCATCAGGGTAAGTTATTCTTCAGATTCACTTTTACATTCTAGGTGTCACGGTGCCCGTGTGCTGGGTACTGTGGCTGATCAGCCCCCAGCACTGGCACTTGCACACCAGCACTGGGAAGAGGGGCTGAGAAAGCAGGGAATTGCAAAAGGTCTGGTGCCAGGGATGTCAGATCCAGTAACCCGCCTGGCGTTACAGGCTTGGGGGAAACCACCCCCTGGGATTGCAGCTGTGCTGCAGGACTGAAGACAGGTTGGATTGCAGATGTATAGTAATGCTTAAAGGCTGGCTGTGCTGTCAGAGCATTATGTCTCTTGTTTCACAGGAGAATTGTATGCAGTCTTTGGGCCTTTCATGTCTTGCATTTTATCCTGAGACCCATCTCCCTTTGAAAAGACATTAAAAAGGGTTCTAGAATGTATGTGGGTAGGATTTTTTTCCTAGTAGGAGAGAATTTTTTCAGAATTTGCAAGCAAATTTTTGGAAAGAGGGGGAACACTGTTACATAAACTTGGAGCATGTGAAATGTGAGAGGAATGTGTTCTGTAAATGATGCGTTTGTTTGAATGAGTGATCACAATCAAACAATGCATCTTAATTGTTTTATTTTCTTTATAATAATCTTACAGTCCAAGAAAAAAAAAAATAGTATGAACACCATGAAAGCAATCTCCAAACTTTATTGTTGTAGAATAAGATTTTAGATTATTATATGCAGACAGTTGTCAGAAAAATCAAAGTTATTGCTCCCATAATAACTATGGCTTTGCCAAAACTGAATTTTCATTACATTTGCAGAGATTCTATATCTGTACAAATGGGTTAAAAGACCGATGGTGGGAATTCTCTTACTTAATTGCCTGTGAAAATATGAGTCACTGGCAGAAAAAAAAAAGATGCAGATTCTCTCTGTTGTTGCTTTTTACTGATGCTGTTACATAGAACTACTTCTAAGTTGACACTATTTTATAACTTAATTGTCTTTTTTTAGGACTCCCAACACTTTCTGGCTTACATTAAATCTCTGTTGCCCTCTGAGTGCACCCTCTCTTCATTAGTGCTTCTTTTAGACACTGGAACAGGTTGCCCAGAGAAGCTGTGGATGCCCCATCCATGGAGGTGTTCAAGGCCAGGCTGGATGAGGCTTTGAGCAACCTGGGCTAGTGGAGGGTGTCCCTGCCCATGGCAGGGGGGTTGGAACTTGATGATCTTTAAGGTCCTTTCCAATCCAAACCATTGTATGATTCTGTGATTCTAAACTTCAAGATGCTATATGCTGCCCCTGACACACTGTGTCTCTCCCAGTGGAACTTCCCATGCTGATAGGGTTGGATAAAAGGCAGTGCACAATCCTTTTGGACTGATCAACATCTAACAATGGGAGCAATTGTGGCATTAAGACAGATATCTTAGTAATTCAGTTGGTATTGGAGTGCTGGAGGTGTTTTTGTTATACAGAGTTGGTTTCAGTACATTATAAGAGGAAAAGGCTCTAGTTAGTATTCAAGGAGGGATGAACAGATTGAAAGTTATGTTTGGGATGGGCTCTTGTTGCTACTGAAAATAACTGTGGAGCCTCCAGGGAGTCTATTCAACTCTGCCACATCTATGTTAAAAGGAAACCACGTCAATTGTACTAAGAATGTGGATTACTTTCACAAAACCACTTCAGTGTGACTTAGTACTTTATCAGTCATAAGGAGTGCTGTACCTTTTTAAGACAGGATAGGGATATGAAAAGTAAATAAACCATTCTTGTACCCAGGATGAAGGAAAAAAGTGGATGAGGAGGAGCAGGAAAAAACATACTGTAAATATTGTCGGGTTTTACTGCAGGTAACGGCACAGGGCTGCAGTGTTGGCATTGTGGACCAGCTCTCCACTGTCCTGCTCTATGGACTGCAAAGTGGCTGTAGAAGTCTGCTCAGAGTGACCGTTTCACAGTCCTTGCACAGATTTAAATACCCATTATGTGAGACAGCAAAGAATCAGACCCACGTATGGATTATGTGCAGGTACTCAGTAGACAGATGCAGGAGGTTTCCCTGCTCACTGAAAGCAAGATCTGCAGCCCACTCAGCAGCTGTTCCACTTATTTGTTCCATCGTTTGCTTGGCCAAGATCTTTTTCCTTGTGTCTGAAAGAACACCTTTAAGATTAACAGTAAAAATTATTTTTAAGATGTCTTATTTGCCCTTGACAGAAAAAACTCTCTATTGGGAGACTGTGTCACAAAATGGAAGCTGTGGCTTGGTCATGCTGCTCCTAACTTTTCCCCGCATGACTGCACTGTAGCTTGAATTGATCATGGCAAGTAAACTGAAGCTGTTAGTTCATTTAATTGTCAGTTCTGTGTCTGTGCACTAAGTCAGTCAATGATTCTTCTGAAGTGACTGCTACTGCATCACATAGCTGCTCACATTGCCACTGGATGTGTATTGATGGCTCTAATGGAGTCACTGAGCCAAGCTCACATCTAGCAATGTCACAGCTCCCCAGGTATCGATCATGGTGACGATTTGTTCTGCAGCAATGTCCTGAAAGCCCAGGCAGTATCAGAATCCAATGTACTACTTAGTAGATAGGATGACATGGCCCCAGGGATGACATGGCCCCAGGGCTGAAGGGGCTATGTGAAACTTGAAAGAAAACTGTAAAAAGCAAAACTAATGGTGTGATGTGATTACAGTAACTAAGATTCAGCATCACTTGAAATAGCTTAAAAGTAGTGAATGTAGTAATGATTTTTTGAATATCAAACTTTTAATTAAAAATAACTTCGGTGACCATTCTGAGCCTAGATGATTAATTTTTTATTGACCAGATGACAGAGGAGTTTTGATCAATGTTTGAAAGACCAGCAGAAATCTTGATAGTTAGTCTAGGTAAAATTTTCATTTGACCTGAGTGTAACAATGGTCCTATTAGATATTAAAACATCTTGTAGAAAACAGCTGCTAGGTCGCTAGTCCTCTTCACCCTGCATATAGGATTTCTCTTAACTGTATTCTGTCTAGAGTTGTGTTTTTATGTTAATTTGACAGCTAACATTAATTTAACTCTATTTTGCCTCCATTCCATCTTCTGTGCTGCTGTAAATAATCACTCTGCCTCTTGGATGTTTTGCAGCGTTATGGTATTTGTAGACTCACCACTTCTGATCACTGACAACCTCAGCTGTATCTGAACAAGTGACCTAGAAATGAAAAGCTGTGTATTCCATTACTGACCCTTTGAGATATATTTTACCCTTCTCTGCCTCCTTTGCATCTAAAGAAAAGTTTCTTTACAGGCTCTTTTTCTTCCAAGATTGCCTCTCTTTGTCTAGCACTTTCCTTAAAAATGTCTGTGAGACTTATCCTGGGGAACATAACGACCATCTTCATCAAAGATCATCTTTCATCAAAGAAAGCAGAGCAACCTGTAGCATCAGAGAATTAGTCCCCACATGTACAATTGGATAGGATGGGATTGATGCAACATCTGACAATAACTCATTTATTTTGCAGCAAAGGCATTTGATTGTTATTTGTATTAATAATCATTCCGTCATTCTTATAATTCTTCTAGTAAACAGGCTTCTGTGTGTAAACTAAAAACTTCACATTTCTGGGGGGTCAGTGATGATACTTAGTGGTGTACAAATGATCTGGGATGATGATAAGTAGTTTGCAGCCACCTGCCAGTGTGCCCAGCCAGCCCAGCCAGAGGAAGGTGCCCGGGGTGTATCAGGCAGAAATGACACAGTTGCATATTTATTGTGCTGAGATCAACTGCAGGGTCACAAACAAGAATTAGTTCTTTCTCAGAATAAAAAAGGAAAAAAGAAGTGTATCCCAATGGGCACCACTGGAGGAACACTTAGCTAATGAAAGTGCTAAGCCTATTGAAATATTGAGAGTAAGTCCTCTTTCCTATTGCTTACTGTGGTAAAGCAACACCATTATAGGACCAAAGCAGTGTATCCATGGGAACGTAGAACTCAACTTTAAAATGTAAAGTTCTTAAGAAAGCAACTGTTTTGGGTTTTTTTTTGCCTTTTTTTTTTTTCTTTTAAAATAATTTTGTTGGTAGTATTTGAAGAGTTTTTTAACAAATGGTGAAAAAACGGTACTTTATTAATGTACCTAAAAAACAATAGGTATATTATGGTACTTAGACAGGATGTTACTTTAATGAGTAAATCTGTCTCTCAGAAATCTGGATTATTTCGTAAGAATAAGGATTTATAATGCAAATAAGTATTTTCAGGATTAAATTGCACTCTACATTGGAAATTTCTCAGAGTTGATAGCTCCTCCAGCTAGTCATTTATTGCCAGGAAAGCCCTCCTTACTGATTATTACTGCATATTAATGACTCTATCAGATCTCTATTTTGCCCGTTGCTTGGTTAAATTTTGTTTATTGATTCTCCCAGGGATTAATGAGCTGCAGAAGTGGAAATACGCAGTGCTGTTTTGCCATGTCTAGGTATTTAAATGAATTTTCAAAGTACGAGATCTGTTACAGGAGTACTTTGGACAGGCATTTCGATTCCAATAATATAATGGATTGGAAGACTTTTTATTATATAAATGTGAACACAGAAAACAGCTGGATGGACCACATCAAGAATACTAACGTGTAAGGAGTCACAGGTGGCCCAGTTTCCAGTACAGTCCTAGATACCTGTCTTCAGCACTGTCTGTGAAGAAGTCAAAGCTGTGTATGCAAATCAAACTGCACATTTCCAGCTAACACAGTTGTGTGTGCAAATGGAAATTTAGCAGACGTAAGTTTAGTAGTCCCCTTTAAATTGGTCGTGCCAGTATCCAAGAGCTGATTGGATGAGTTTCTCAGTGTTCCAGATATAACTTAAAATTGCTGCTTCACATTCTAAACACTAAATATATCTACATTTGCTGAAATAAGTTTCCTTCACTGAAGACCTTGGGGCACATTTAATGCCTTTTTTGCTTTGTGTAAAAACAATGTTAATCTTGCATATTTGCTAATATTTAAGTCAATCTTCAAAGTTAATCCAAATGACTGCATTGATGGAGGAGCAGGCGTTATGCATTCAGCTAAAAATCTCTTTTTTTTACATAAACATTTTTTGTTTCAGGTTTGTCTTTGATAGGACCTTGTATAAAGATATTGGCTTCACAAAGAAACATTGGAATTTTAGGGTTGTTTGAAACAAATGTATAAGGACATGTTATATGTCATGACTATGCTGCCTCACATGCAGTTGGATAAAATGGATATGAAATACTGCTGGATCAAACCTGCAATAAAACTCTCAGATAATTCAGTAGGCGTGGTTGCATGTGAAGCTACTTCCGAATGTATCATATCATAGAATCATAGAATGGTTTGGGTTGGAAGGGACCTTAAAGATCATCAAGTTCCAACCCCCCTGCCATGGGCAGGGACACCCTCCACTAGCCCAGGTTGCTCAAAGCCTCATCCAGCCTGGCCTTGAACACCTCCAGGGATGGGGCATCCACAGCTTCTCTGGGCAACCTGTTCCGGTGTCTCACCACCCTCACAGTCAAAAATTTCTTCCTACCTTTTCCTGCAGTAAGATAACATATCAGATGAACAATATTTGCAGGGTTATTTGGGTTACAAGTCCAAGAAATTTAAACTTGACAGATGTAACAGTATAACAGATGTTGACATTAGAAATTTGGTGTTTGCTTCTCAATAATTATGAATCGATTTATAGATGCTTTTTTGGCTCAGAATAAAGTCTGGTTTTGAACTGCTGGGAGAATTAGAACAGTTGTTCAGAACATTTGAATTCACTAAATTAGTTTTTTGGAGCACTTATTGGAATCACTAGTTTTTACACAGCAGACACTGTAAATCCAAAATAGGTTCTAAAAGTTAGTCTAGTCATTACCTAGCAAGAACTTTTACAACTGATTATCTTTATGCCCACGCTATGAACTTGGGAAGCTTACTTTTCATACAAATACTTGTATATGAATTTTCAGACAATGGACACAATAATTCAGGGCTTCCTGCCTTCATTTGAAAGTTAATTTGGATGAAAGTAAGGTTTGCATTTAAAGTGCAAAAACTCTTCCTGTGTAAGTGCATGTGTGGACAGTTCTAATTCAGGATTAATATGTCTTCTTGTTTCACTTAATCTACTTTGAAAATAGAAGCGTTTAGCTTAATCCTTCATTGAACTGGAACAGGTCCACTTATTCCAGTCCACCTGTGAGTTATGTTGGAAAAGGAGCAGCTTTTCGGAATAACTACGATTCACTTCAGAAATATTTTTCCAACTACTTTAGGTCTTAGCCTGATCTCAGTTGACATGCAATTCAACCTTCCAAATCTCAAGTCTAAAATTTCACAACATCTCATCAAATAACAGACTCTTTGAAATGCTCACAAGACTGGACTCCAGAACTGAATCTAAACTGTATTGAGTATTTGTGACAGAAATGTAACTTAGATTTTATGGCTTTTACCAATCTCAAACTGCAATTAGTTCTTTGTTAGCTGTAGGTATGGTAGCAGCAGTGTTCTTTAACAGTAAAAATGGTAGCGATGATGGTCATTAATTGAACAAATTAAATCATTTGTTGTTTTGGTACAGAGGAAATCAAGGCATATGCACAAATCCCATCAATCTCAGTTAAGTGGTACCATGATTTAGGAATAATTCCCTGAATCAGGACTTAAGGCCGTCAGCTCTAAGGAGCAAGTCTTGTTATCTCCGAGTGTCTGAACTGTGCTTAACCAACCAGAACTGTTATATGATTGAGAACTTGAGACACAATTGCAAAATATTATATAAACATCTTTTGGGCACTTCAGTAGCTTCTGAGAGTTAAAAATAAAATCCTTGCACTTAGTCTCTTGGGAAACAAGTAATTTTATTTTTTTCTTTAATGAGAATTTAAGCTCCTTATGCAGTTTGTACAATGGCTGATGTGCACACCTGGGTTACTCTGAAGGTCAAATACTCTGTGTATTGGACATTTCAAGCTGCTGTCCTGCTTAATTTCCAAATCATTAGCTTAGTGAATGGGAGCTTAAATATAAGCATGGTCAATGGGGAGGAAAAAAGTCCACTGCGTAGTATGTCTAGCGATAGAAAAAGCTACAGAATGCAAACATGAATTTTTAATTCAACATTCCTTAATTTAAAAAAGCCACAGCACCACTGATCCCCTCCCCCCTGACAAGCCTGCAAAAACTAGGTCTGAATTCCCAGTGGGAATAATGAGCAACAGCAAGAGTGAATGCTGGGAGAGAAGAATGCTATTGTATTAGGCTCCATCACAATGGGAGGTAAACCCAAATCATTTATAAAAGGTAAATGCTGGCAGAACACAGGGAGCTCAGAGCACCACACTGCAGGTGTGATTTATGAGGCTGGGGACTGGCTATAAATCAAACCCTTTTGTTTTAAATAGTACTGCTTCAACGCAGGAGATCAGTTTACATGTAGAGGAAATGATGAAAAAAATGCACTACATTGCATCCCAAGAATATTAGAGAATCAGCTTTACAATGCGACCATCAGTACTATGGTCAGACAATAGATCTCTGATGTGCAATTTAACGAATGCTCCCACTGGTTGAACAGAGTGCCCTAATCTAGCAACTCAAGTTTTTTTTTCAAATGTATTAATTATGGGATCTATTTTGTGAGACCAGCTGTTAAAATCATTGCACTTATGATCAGGAATGCGTTGGCTTTTCCTGTTAACTAGCTAGAGGTGTCCTTTTATACTGTCAAAGCCTCTGCCTGTTTCCATGTTATCGGTATTTTTCCTTAATTATAAAGGTTTATGAGTCTCATTATTTAGCAGCCTTGTCCTGTGGAAATGGGTGGATAAAACAATTAAATCCTAAGGATTTGAATAGGGAGTAGGCATCCTGGGAAGTTCTGCACGATTGCAGGAAAATTCACACCTCTGGCAAAGAAAAGTGCATTTCTCCCTCTATTGGTTGTATAATTATCAAATGGAAGAGGTTTTAAAGGTAACGATTTAGGAGCAAAATGATTTATTCTGCTCTGCTTTCCAGATCTGCCAGGGCTTATCTTGGCTGCATATTTTGCATTCATTTTGCATGCGTACCACTAGAGCAAACTATATGCCTGAAACCACACTGTACAGTGTCCTGCAATGTGGGCCAGAGAAGCTCTTAAAAACCCAAGAGAGGACAAAAGGCCTACATAGAGGGAGGCAGAGCACTTATATCAGTGTTCAAAGAAATGTAATGAAAAAAAGCTGAGTGTGTTGCACTTGCATGTATCCTGGTAATTTGAGGTAATGGTCTTATATCACTAATGATTTAGCCATGTGAATGTAAGAAGTTGCCTTTAATTCACTGATAAGCAGAATGCATTTATGTCAGCAAGGAGCCAAGAGACATCTTGTATTGCAATGCTTTATTCCTTTCCAAGAGTCCAAAATGCAAACACTACAGAAACACATGAGCACAATTTCCAGGATCTTTCTGAGGCTCTGATATGGATACACCCAGCACCAGCTATTGCTGGAGGCATTAATATCAGTTGCTAGTGTGAGGAAAGTATAATTTCACTGAGATCATTGATTTTTTTTCCTCGCTTATTATTATAAAACATATCTAGTGCCGTAAATTTATGGGGCACTCTATAAGTGTAAAAACATATTCCCTGCTCAGTAGAGCTTGCAGTCTAAATTAGACCAATAGATGAAAAAGATATATTGATGATGAACATAGAAAAGAAAGAAGTGACTGAAATTGCTTTTACCAATTTCTGGAATCTGAACAGGTTTACACCTGATAATAGGAAATACTTTTAAAAGTATTTGGGCTTCTGTTTTCCAAAGATACGGTGCTTAAGTGTCTTTAAAAATACAGTAATTTTACATGTAAAATCTAATGCGCCACAAAAAGCACATTATGTGGGAGAGAAGTGAAAATGGCTTTGTGCCTCTTGAATCTTATGTTGTCCTGAACATCGAGTCAATGTAGATAGACAGGCTTGAAAGGGACCTGCCCAAGTCGAGTAGTCCTCTCAGGCTGCAGTGCCATCTGTAATCTTTATAACACATTATGTTTTAAATTGATTCCTGAAAACTCTTTCCATCACTTAGTTTTTTTTCTTAGGCAAACACTGTCTCATTTCTATGTCAATTGGGTCCTGTGAGAAAAATACTTTTGTTAGCCAGAAGTAGTGTTTTAAACCCCATTTTTGCAAACTCTTCTGCCTTTTACACAAATAAAGATGTCACTCAAGGGACTGTCTTGCAACAGTTGAGAAAAAATATAATTAAAGCTAATTCAAACATTGAATTTCTTTGCCATCATAAAGGTTAAATACATGGAAAAGCAAAAGAACAATTATATAGCAGAAAAAATAATGAAGGGTTTACTTCTGTAGACTCCTTGAACAGTGGAGGTTGTGGCTTTTCCTACGTACAGTCATCAGGAATAGCTGGTAGTTACTGAGTTCAAAGCCTCTTGTCTCCTCCAAAAAGCTGACTTGTTTTTTTGGGGTTGTTTCAGAATGACGTGACGTCTGATGGCTCTATTCCTTTTATAGATCTTCTTGATATGCAGTGAATCCTGACCTGGGATGGAAAGTAATTTTTGTGAATGTATTTACAGAATGACGTGTAATAGATCTAGCAAAGGCTGAAGGCTGGTAATAGTGACTGATGTAGTACCACGGAGAAAGAAACCTGAACACTGCTCTCTGAGGAGGCTGAGCGAAGAGTGAGGAAATAACGGGTTTCATTGCCCAGTCGGGGCTGACAGAAGGAGAGGTGATTTTGCTCCTCAAATTGTGCTCAGAGGATGGGAGGCAGCGTGTATTTTACATGTATGCGGTAGGCGATAGGACAGACTTGTTTGGTGATCTAGGAGGTATTGTGCTACATGCAGAGCTCTCCTGCAAAGCTGATGAATATTTTTTCCTATTGCAGGGCTGATGCATTGAATACCTCCCTGCAAATCTGGCATATGCCTTGGCATAGTTTGCTCGCTGTATAATCTCATTAAGCCAATGAGTATTGCACCGAGGTAAAGTCACGGGAGAATTTTTCGTATTCTGTGGCTGACAAAGGGAATGTCCTGGTGTGGTTTTACTTTCAGGGAGGTGTTGACATGCACAAACCATTTCAAAATGTCTGCTGCAATGGCTGTGAGTGTGAAATGTTCCATAGGAGCTTATATACACATGCATGCTGTCTGTGGGCAGGGTGTATAAAGAAGAGGATTCATTAACTTTGCTGCTTAAACCATAACCTTCCACATAGGAAGCTCAAGTAGGTCATGTACTGAGGGGAGCCAGGAAACACATGTACGTGTGTGATGCAAATCTTGTAGCCTGTTGAGTAACTGGGAGTGGCCAACAGATGTGCATCCCAGTTTGTTAAGATGTGTTTATACATTTTCTGAGATGTTACAGATAGAAAGTGTATATCAGAGCTTAGAATCTGACCTTAAAAAGTAGGTCTTCTAAGATTGTATTCAGGCTCCTCATGATAAGAATTAACTTTCCAACTTAATCAGCATTTGCAACTTGATTCACTATAGCCTTGAAAATGTGCTTATGGCAATCTCCATTCAGCAAAATTTTCAACTTTACGTGCTCCGGGAACAGAGGTTAAAATTGAATGTTGGTTTACATGCTTCGCAGAACAGGGTTTTGACTCTGAGGCTCTGGATGGGAAAATTAGTTGTGAACATTTGGTACACAGTGTGAGATTTTTCCCTTTTTACTTAGGAGGGGACTGACACAGGAGGTATCACTGGAACCAAGACTACTGATGAACAGTTAGCAGGAAATTTTAGAACCCCTTTTGAAATAGCAGCTAAATGTGAGTAGGTATAAAACAAGCAGTATTTTTTTTTTAACATTTGGGTATAAAAAAAGAAAATTATTTGGATAACTGATATTTCAGTTTCAAAACTAAGTGAAAAATTTGTAATTCAGAAAAAGTTTGCAGCCATCTGTAACCCTCAGGGTCCACATGCCTGCAGAAAGACATTCACTTTCTAAGTAATTTTTCCAAGATCCTGAGTTTGTAAAAAAAGTAAAGTAAATGAACAAATAAATGCACATATGTTTAGATGTGCTCCACCATTCCTCTGATGTTGCCCTGTAGGATACAATAAAAGCATGAGGAATTGGAATAAAGGGATCAGAAATATGAGGGATAAAGTCTTTCTCTTATTCCTTGTCAGGAATGAAGATGGAAGAATCAGCACTGTGGGGGATGCCCTGTTACTAGACCCTGATGCATGTTAGAAATGCCATCTTCAGCTGCACTGCTAGTGGAGTTCTGCAAGGTCATAGAATCA
>NW_010098247.1:0-1702 GCF_000699245.1 Pterocles gutturalis
CACTGTCTTTACTCCCGAGAAATCAACCAAAAGCCTCAGGGTACCAAGGATGGGCAGACCCAGCCCCAAAGCTGGAAACACACCTTCCGGCACGGGGCTGCATTCCCTCCCAAGGCGGGGCGAAATCACTTACTTCTGCTCAGAATCGCCACCACCACACGGACCAGGACCAGCAGCGACCGTGCCACAGGAAACTCGCCAGGAAAGCGAGAGGAAATCCAAAATGATCTTATCGCACTTGAAATGCATGAAAGGGCCAAGCGCTGAGACCTCTGCTTTCCGAGGCGGTGCAGAGCGGTGTCCCTGCCCTCCCGGGGGTCCTGCACCAGCCCAGCCCCCCTCCCCGCACCGCCGGGCTCTGGCTCACTGCCATGGCTGTCCGTCGATCATGGACCAGGAAAAACACATGGAGAGGAAAAGCAAAGTGTTCAGAGATTAATAACTGCCTCCCGGAGCGTGCTGCACGCTCACCAGCGAGGAAGACGATGGCAGCTGCGAAGGGCAGGAAACCCAGGGGAGTAACCGAGAGCCAGTCACTCAAATCTGGAAAACCACCAAAGAAATGGGGCTTGGGGCAGGAGTCGGAGCGAAGCAGCAAAGAAAAAAATCCCATGAAAACATGGGGGTGGTAAGCAACCCACGCTGGGGCAGAGGGCGGGCAGGCTCGCTGCTCCATGTCAGGAGCATCAGGGACAGCAGCTCACACTCAGCACGGGGAGAAAACCCCCCAAAGCCTCGGAAGCTGGAGAGGAATATGACATGCCACTGCCAGTGACGCCCAGTCTGCAAACCCCAGCTCGTGCCAAGGGTGGATGAGCAAAGCCAGGTCCCACACGCAGGGTGAACCAGGGAGGTGATTCCCTCCACTGGATTTTCATCCTTCCTGCAACCCAAGGAACAGGGGGAACATCTTGCAGGACTCCGAAGAAATGCGGGAGAATCCCTTCCTTGTGGTTTGATCCTTACAGAGCGGAGGAAAACAGCTCATGCCCTGGAGAGCGGGTCAGACGGTCCAACTCACACCAGAGGCACAGACCGTGCCGCGAACCGCCTGGATGTTTCAGCACCTTGCAAACCTCCCCAAAGCACGGCTCAGGGGACGGGCAGGATGAACACCGCCTGTGCCAAGGTCTAACGCTCTGTCCTGGAGCCACCGAGAGCAAAACTCCTGCGAATCTCCCGGCCCATGCTGGAACAGAAGGGCAGCTCTTTGCAAAACAACGGCACAGAGCAGCGCTTGTTCTGGGCAGCAGGGGAACTCGTGCTAGAGAAAAGCTACGGCCCTGGGCACGGAAACAGTCAGAGCACAAAAAGCTGATCCCCCACGCGGGGTGGGATGCAGCACGGCTGGGCACTGGAGCCTCTTGTCCCCAGGACTGGAGACCCCTCCTCACCAGGCAGGGCTCAGCCCCAGGCTCAGCACCGGGCAGGGCTCAGCCCCACACTGCCACCGCCCTGGGGTGGGTGACACCATGGGGGGCAGGTGACACCTCGGGGCTCTGGGTGCCCCCGAGCTGCATCCCCTGTGGCCGGCCGCAGGGGGGAAGTGGGGCACCGCTGCCCCCCAGATCCCACCACGACAGCAATGCGACGCCAGACGGGTGGCAGAGCACCCCAAGGCTCAGCCCAGCGCCCCGGGGAAGCATTTCCCCAGGAATTGCGGCTCAGCTAGCATTCTGGGTTTGCTGCCCCGCAGTGATGA
>NW_010098247.1:2060-2417 GCF_000699245.1 Pterocles gutturalis
CGTTCGCTGCTGCTTTTGTTGGGGTTCCCATCACCCTGCCCGCTGCCGGATTCCCTGCTTTTCCTGGACGCATCCCGCATTAGGAGCGTTTTGCAACAGTGGCACCAAGCCCAAGCGTCTAAGAGGAGCTTTACGGATTCTGCAGAAACCTCGAGAGAAGAACCACGCCTGGCACACGCCGGCGGGCGCCTTCCCTGCGGATCCTTCCCCAGATTTTCCGCCTTCCCGCACTAACGAGATTAAAAACAGATCACAGCTTGGTTTTTCCAGGGAACAAAAAGATCTCCCGAGGAACCCTCCCTGCCTTCCCGACACAGGCTCTGCTTTTCTTCGCTCTAAAAATAAGCGAAGCGCTGA
>NW_010098247.1:2460-3936 GCF_000699245.1 Pterocles gutturalis
CGGCGGTGATGCCAGGACTGGTTTGTGTTTGCAAAGGGACTGGGATGCACTGGGGGGGTGGGAAGGAGAAGGATCTGGCAGCCGGAGCTGGCAGAAACCCGGGGGTCAGCGCCATGAGCACCATCCGAGCTGCCGGCAGCAAACCCTGTCCCTCCTCCGGCCACGGGGGGTTTCTGGGGGTCAGGGGCTGCTCTGCTCCTGCTCAGGAGCTTCCAGGGGAGCGGTGAAATCTCCAGGGGCTGGGGAACTCTGCTCCCTGCTCCAGCACAGACGGGATCATCCCCAAACAGCTTCACCTGGGTCCTGGACAGCGGGAGATGCTCCAGCTCAGAGCACAGCACTCGGGGCCAGAGCAGGGCCAAGCCGCACGGGATGTTTATGCAACACCACCAGAAAAATCAATTTCGCTAAGAGTTGTATGATGGAACGAAACCCAGGAGCATCTCCTTTTATTCCCCTGTTTGTTACAAAACGCTGAGCTGACACCCAGAGATTACAGGCACACAGAGCCCATTCGGAAAGATCGGGTTCTGCAGCTCATCACTTTTCCAGCTGAGCTGGCTGCAGCACCCAGCGGCGAGGCGGCAATTCCTGGCCCTCGTTAGATAAAAATAAGGTGCCTGAGCAGAGGGAAGGGGCTGGTCTCCTGCTGTGGCCTCTGGAGGAAGAGGGAAAAGGGCAAAAAGGGAAAAGGGCTGTAGCAGCCGCTATCAACCCTCTGGCCTCATGCAGGGCTGGGAAGGTTGGTAGGTTGAGGTGACACCGCGCAGCCCATCCTGCACTGGTGCTGTGCTGCAGAGCCGAGCTGAGGACCGGTGAGCAGAAGAGCCCAATCCTGCAGGATATGCAGGAGAAAACATGGAAGGGAAACCCAGCTTCCAGCTACCCCTCCCCTCCGCACCTCGGCGCGGCGGAAGCGGGTGTCCCCTCGCCACCGTCCCCCTGGCAGGAGGGGGGAAGGATGCTGGTCACGGAGGATGCTGGTCACGGAGGATCAGCCCAGGTCTCCGCACCGCTGGCCTACTTTAACTAAACACGCCAAATCCTGCCTCAGCCTGCCGCAACGCTACCGGGGTGCGAGCACAGGCATTGCCCCCTCCTGACCCCCCGGACACCAGGATTTGCACCTTCTTGCACAAGGTCACAGCACGATGCGCCCATCGCCTGGGGAGGGGGGAGAGGCGGGATTTTATCAGCACAACAAACGCACAGCAGCAGGTTTCTGTGCGACAGCCGGGCAGCACTGACCTTGCAGGAGGAGAGGAAAGGAGCACCCAGCTCATCAATCAGCTCACGGGTTTTCTGTGTCCCTTCGGAGACGGAGCATTAAAGCATTAAATAATAAAATCGCCACTGCACAGCAGCTCCGGCTCCTGCAATGCCCCGTGGTGCCGGGAGACGCGTTGGGATGCTGCAGGAGCAGATGGGGGTCTGGTGCATGCAGGGAGGGTCTGGTGCATGCAGGAGGGTCCAGTG
>NW_010098248.1:0-11349 GCF_000699245.1 Pterocles gutturalis
TGGGAAGAGGTCTTCAACCTCTTTCCCACATTTTTGCTGTGGTGTTTGTTCTAAATCATTTAACTAGACCTAAGCCATGTAGTTTATCTCCCACCATCAGGGCAACAGCCTGCTCTCTGTCTGCGCAGCAGTTACACAGGATGCCTTGACTGGCAAGATGGTTAAATTAAAGCCATAGAGATTTTTCCTCTTTAGACTGTAGCTCAAAAATGAGTAACAAAACCAACAGAAGTTACAGCTTAGTGTCATAAAAGTAAAAATACTCTGCCTAGAGAATTCAAAATAAATTAGATGGCTTTATTGGCACAGAGATAAGAAGGAATGTATTGAAGCAGCTGGAGAGACAGCTCTGTGGCCTGTGGAACATAAACTGTATTAGGAAAGGTAACAAACTCTTGTGGGGCCAATTCACTTAATTTAATTCAGCTAAACTATTTTGACCCTCATGTATATGCCTATATTCATGATTTATCTGAGGAAGAATCTTCTAATTGATGAGAGACATCACAAATGGAAACCAGTCTTAAAATAAACCTGCCTGCAAAATACTGGTTTATTTGAAATAAAATTTTACCCAAGAGACATCCAAATCTTCGTGCATGTTTTCCCAGTTCATTTTGTTTCATTTGTTCTTGAGCCAGTTAAAGAAATTTTTCCTGTAAAATTGTTCCACTCCGTGTTTATGTGTTAACCTGATCCAAGAATTGATATGTTCGCAGTTCTTTGGATATGCATCATTGTGGATCTTGCTGTTGGTGTTTTGGGCCTCTGGCATACGAACAGCTGGATTCATTTATGCTGCCTTAAGGGTGAGGCAGAAGTTGTGGGCCTGCCTTAGTTCCCTTTTATTGCCTTTTGGTTTGGGAGCACTTGTTTGGCATGCTTGGGCAGCCTATTGATACGCAGCGAGTCCTCCTGGGACTGGAGATCCTGGAGAAGGAAATGGGTGAACTGAACATGGGCTTGCATACTGCCCTCTCTCTGCTGGTGAAAATGTTTGGTTGGAAGACATCCAAAATTTGGGTATCAAGTAGAAAAAGAGTTGACCGAAGCACAAAAATGCCACCTGTTTTAACATGAATGGAGGCAAGACTCGCTCTAACTGAACCTTAAAGTCTGGTGTAGTAAGCACAAGGAGCTCCAGTGAATAAACATGGTCTTGGCAGTCAGAGTCAAGAAACTGTGAATCAGCTCAGTAGTTCTATAAATGCCTGTGCTGAGATCCGTGAATATTTAAGAACAAGTACTACAAAGTACCTGTTCCTACAGAGACCAGAAAACATTACAGGACACTCCAACACTTCAGGCAATATTTTGTTCCTAATAACAAGGTGTTATAGCATTTGCTGTCGCTCTTGTTCCATCTTCACTGAGTTCTGCTATTGCTTTTAAATATTCATATTCTGCTTATAACTGTACATTTATAGAGTTGGAATCACAGCACATCTAGGAGTTAGGATAAATGAGATGTTTCAACTCAGTTGCCACTGTATCACCTCACAGTTTTATAATTTGTTTTTGTAAGACCTCATGCTTTTCTCAGATTTCTTGGTTTTTTTGAGCTTTGATGTCAGATGTTGAATCTGTGTGTAACAGTGATTCCTTGCAAGTTGAAAAAAAATCTATTTTCAGTATGCGAAATTAAGAAAAAGATAGCATGTCATACTGTCAAAGCAGCTTTATTTACTGGGGATTAGTATGGTTGTATGGAAAAAAGTTATGGGCAGTATGTAGGGTAGAACTCTAAATATAGCTGTTGATTTGAGAATCCAGACATACTATAAATGAGTGTTATTCCCGTCTGCTATGTATGGAATAAGAAAGGAGCTGGTTAACTTACTGAACTATGAGGAGTGTACTGAATAGCAAGGAGGCACTGGGGTATTATAATTGGGAGTGAATTATGGCAACCGTCTTGGAGCAGAGTAATGGAGGAAGTATTGGTAAAACCGTGTAGTTACTCTTGCCACTACTGACTGGGATTAAAAGGAAGCACATCCCTTTGGGTAGGTTGTTTCCTGACAGCAGATGAAGGGCATTTGAATTCAATTGTTCTATAAGCATGATATATAAATGTAAATTTTCAATGCTTAACAAAATCACTGGCAAAATTTTGGACATCTGTCAAACGCTGGACTGGAAGTAGCAAAGTTTTAAAGAATAAGTGTGGCAGTGTTACTTCAATCAGAACACAAAATTATTAAATTAGTGAGTATGCTAGACATGATAATGCAATTTCTAACCCAGGAAAAGATACTGGAGAGGAGTGAGGCATCAACAGACAGATATTAAGCAACGATTATCCTTAATTTGGAAGAATCAACGAGAAAGTATTATAATTGAACCTTTTAGATGGTATCATGTTGGAAGAGGTCGACAGAAAACAGTGCAAGAGATCCTAAAAAAGTCTGATGTTACAGTGTGATCTACAGGAAAAGTCTACTCAGAACTCTACTAGGGCCTTTGAAATTGATGTATCTTATCAAATTATGTATCTAAACTATTTAAATCTGGAATAAGAGGGCAATCACTGGATTTTTCAGAAGTTTGTAGGGGGTCCAAACACAGCACAGGGCAAAGAAATAAGTTTCATATATTCAGATATGAACAGAAACACATTTTTTTGTGATCCTTTGATGTTGTCACATAATTTTGAGAGTTTCAGTTAAAAGATTATTAGAAGTGGAAACATTTGAGGCAAGAAAGATTACAGTAAAAAAAAAAAAAAGACAAATTGCTTTAAAGTTTAAGTTTATTTTGAAACTGAGACTTAGGCATATGGGAAAATTCTGCCCTACTGTTTTCATTCAGTCAGTTACTCTGGAGGCCAGATGTGTACAGATCCACATAGTGTGCGGGAGAGAGGGACGGAGGGAGGGCGGGAGGGACAGGACAGTCTTCAGGGAAGACCTGACAGACAGGTCTAACTTTCCATCTTCTCTGACAAGAGGCAATAACAAGAAAAGACTTTTTAAAGACCTTGAGAATTGGAATGCATCTTTTTTACTGGGTCATGAGGAGTTATAGGCATTTAAGATGCAGTGTGAAAATCCAGGGAGTACTTAGGAGGATTCTTATTCTTCATGTTAACATTGCTCTTGCTGAAGCTTTGTAAGTAAAATTATGAGTCATATATTATAATATTCAGTTATTCTGAGTGGTTTAATATGTGTTCTCACAGACAGCAACAATGCATATAGATGTTGCTTTCCCTCAATTCAGTGAAAAATGAAAAAAACTGAGCAAGTATGCCAATTTGTGCAACTCAGTACTCCTCCAAAATTTCAGAATCTGTTTCTTGTATATTAAAAATGCTTTCAGGAAGTTACATTCGTTAATGTGTTGTACTGAAAACTGCCTTTCAGTTGCATGTTTTGTGTACAATATGACTAAGTTTAAATTACTGTAGTTCTGGAGGTATATTTACTTTGTTTATATATGCCATTATAGAGTTAGTTTTCCTGTGTCATCATTACTAGGTTTCATTGTTCAGTTTCATTTCAATTTTTTTTGCCCATCGGTAAGAAAATAACAGATTTAAGTAAATAGCGAGCATTGGTTCACCTGAAAACTATGCCTGTAGACTCATCCACTTGTGACAGTAAATAGGTGAGTAACCGGCTGAGCTTTGTTTTAGCATCATAGAATGGTTTGGGTTGGAAGTGACCTTGAAAGATCATGTAGTCCAACCTGCATGGATGGGAGAGTCTGAGACTGTCCTATGGAATTGGGTACCCTAATGCAAGTACTGAAAATCAGTGCTATCCAATATAGGTGTGGGACTAAATGTCATCCCACCAGAAGAAATAACACACTGATACCTCCTGCAGATAATTTCCAATAGCCAAACTTACCATTTTGGGATAAAAATAAATAAATAAATACAGCTTTCTACACAAAGAGATGTTATCTGAATGATCCTGGAACAGAGTAACAGTATGTATGTGATAAAGTCTCCTTCTGATAGGGTTTGATTCAGAGCTGTTACCTTTTTCACAGCTGTAACTGTAGTGCTCTCCCAGCTCCTGTTTAGTCCACAGTGTATCTAGATTACTTTCATGAAAATGTAGACACCTTTCCTTCATCTCCTGCTCCAGCCTGTTTCCTTCTGATTTAATTTTATTTTATTTTCTAAAATCTAGGGTAAATTTGAGTTGGTTAATTGTCAAAGTTACAGTTGAAAATAACAGGATCGTAACACATTCTGCACAGGGAAAGTCTGCTGCCCCTGCTGCCTGAAGACTTCAGGTGAAGTTCAGACTCTGGAAATCTTACTGTCAGTGCTGTGGGTTTGATGAGTAATGTGTCAGTCTCGTTTTATACTCTTAAATTGAGTACTAATCTTATATTCATTGGATGAGCTATATCTGAGGCTTTTGAGTTTTTTGAGTTGAGATATCCCCTTTTTCCTAAAGCAAACCCCCCAAAGTGCCTGTTTAGATCCAGCGTGCTTTCAGTGAACAAAATAGTGAAGGTTTCTGGGCCTTTTCTGAACTAGTATTATTGCTTTTAATTAACCATTTACTTTTTGCTTTGACTGTAGAAACCAAAGCCATGCAAAAAATAATTTGTTTTAATTATACCTGTACAGTAAATGATAGTCTGAGTGTTAATAGAGATCTCCCATTCTTTCTGCACTAATCTGAGGCAAGATGCAATTCTGGCTTAGTTTAGCATAAATTAAATGCATTGTATGACTACAGATCCTGGCTTTGTATAGCATAGATGCAAGCAGTCTAGGAATAGTGTGACAGTGACTAACAGCCTGCTGCTCAGTAGCCTCCTTTTACCATGAAGCACTGTTTGGTGTGTGTGATTGTATTGCCACTCAAGGTTAAAATTAAAGTCTTTGAAGTCTCTGCCTCTGACTTTGCTTTAGATGAGAAGTACATGTGTAGAGCCCATATTTTGGCAGTCACTGTGATAGGGATAGTAGACAGATGTTACAGTCATTACGCATGATGAAACACATTATAGCCTTTCTGGTATACTCTAACAGAGAAACAAGCCTTTCCCCTTTTTTTCTCTTTCTTCTTGTTTTTCTTTTTTTCTTTCTTCTACATCAATGTCTAATCCCCTTTGGAAAAAGCATTGCTTTCCATGCAGCCTGCTGAGCATCATTTTATAATGAGGTTTCATCACAGTGGGTATTACTATAATAGGCTATAAGACCTTTCCCCTGCTCCCCCTACAACCTTTAGAGTCACTGGCCTATATTTTCTGAAGTGTCTGGGGACTGTGAATAGCCTCAGTTTTGGGGTGTCCTGTCTGAAGCCCCTTGAGTAGATTTGATTTTTCAGAAGACCGATTCTTTTGGCTTATCTAATAAGGACTTTCCAGCTGAAGTAGCTAATAAGTAAAGAAGTTAAAAATCAATGTGTTTTTTCTCTCTCCCCCTCCCCTTTAACTTAGTTTTTATTTGCTCTGTTCTTATAAGAACGGTCCTTTATTGATGGGATCTATGCTCTCTGTTCCTTGAAGGCAAGATATTTTCTTGTCTGATTAGTAGGAAGTATCTTGGGTTGAGTAGTGGATTTGGGTGTAATAATTTGGGACTCAAATCCCAAAGACAGTATGTGTGTAAATTAGGTAAATCAATCTATGCCTGTCTGAGCATCCCATCTGTAAAACAGTGATAGTGCTGCTTAGCTACAGGAGGACGTTATGGGAGTAAATTAACTGAATATATGCTAAGCATACGAGCATCTGTGAACTATGGTCCTTCAAATACTAATAAGTTTTCTAGCATTTCTTTCCAAACATAAACACAAACTATGCTAAGGTCTAAGTCATTATGAGCGTCTGTGAACTATGGTCCTTCAAATACTAATAAGTTTTCTAGCATTTCTTTCCAAACATAAACACAAACTTTTCTCTCTATTTGGTTCGTTTTCCACCTGCATGTACAGCACAGTTATGGGTGAGAGTAGTCTGGGGTGGCTCATGGAGGAGATGAGAGAACTAGATTGGATGCTGCTTGATTTCATTTTATTCCCTAGAACTGTGAGACCTTGTTGCCAATAGCACATCCCCATGGCAGATTCTGGCACACACACGACCTTTTTCTATGCCTGGCTCTCTAGTTGTTTACTGAAGAGAGAAGTGTCAAGTATGCAGTCTTTGCTTTTGAATATTCAGGGTGAATTTTTAATAATGTTTAAGAAAAAGCTGCCTTGGTGACTTTTAAAAATGTGGTAGCACTTGTTAATCAATCTTTTAATTGATGTTCCAGGTGGGTAAACTGAGAGAGAAAATCCAAGAGGTTAAGCAAGAAAGGGAGCAGGAGCAGCACAAACACACTGCCTATGTTTCTGAACTGAAAGCCAAGCTCCATGAGGAGAAAATGAAGGAACTTCAGAGTGTCAGAGAGCTACTGATCCGGCAACACGAGCAGGAGGTAGCGAGGATGGTGAAAATTAAAGATGGAGAAATTCAGCGTTTGCAGTCAACAGTCAATGTCCTGCGGGATGGGGCGGCGGACAAAGTGAAGACGGCGCTGCTGAGTGAAGCGAAGGAGGAGGCTCGCAAGGCGTTCGATGGCGAACGGATGAAGTTGCAACAAGAGATCTTGGAGCTAAAATCTGGCAAAAAGCAGCTTGAAGAAGCTTTGAACAACATTATGCAGGCTGATAAAATGAAGGCTGCTGATCTGCGCACTGCTTATCAGTCCCATCAGGATGAGATTAATAGAATAAAGCGGGAATGTGAGAGAGAGATCCGCAGGCTGGTAAGTTTCTGAAGTGATGCATGCTGATTTCAATTTATAGCAGGTATTAGTGTATTGCTGTATGAGCCCACAAACACCAAAACAGTCTTTTGAGGCGACATTTTCATCAGTGCTGGTTGCTAAAATAAGCCACTGTTTCTACTGTTTTCTCCTCCTTACAACATAGATGAACCTTGGCTCCATGTTTAGCCCAATCCAATCCAAAACTTTATGTCCCACCAAACAGAATATGAGTGAACCAAGACTTGCCAGAATGAATTTTCTCAACAGGTCAAAGAAATAGACTTCCCCTTTCCCACTTGCTTTCCCATTGAACACAAATTCCTGTGTTCAGTGCCGCTATCCATGTTCCCAACAAAAATATTAAACAGCAAAAGTCGCAATACTGACCCCTGCAGAATGCCACTCATCACTGGTCTCCATGTCTTTGCTTCTTCTGCATCGTTATCCAGGTCATTTGATTTTAAGCGGTTGCCCTTTTTTTATTTTTTAAAAATTTCCATGTTTTTTGTATTGCAGTAGAAATGTTCGGGCCTAGGACAGCAGGCTTTTTTCATGCTTCATAACCCTACAACTTCAACGCAGATGACAGACTGTGCTGTTTGTATGAGCTTGAAAACCAGGCAATATTTCCCAGCAGCAGGTGCCCCAAAAATTTCAAATTATGCAGCTTTGTAAAAAGTAAAGAATCTATGATAGGCTGCTCGTAGTGCAGTTAGAGAATTCAGCATCAAGTGACACTTCTGTTTGGTATCACGATGTTTTCCATGTATATTTATATGTCTGATTGTTAATCGGCCTAAACTAGCAGTACAATAGTTATGCAAATAAAATCTAAAATTATAATAAGCATAATATTTCTCATATATCAAGAAGTACAGACTTTAAATGGAATGAAACATCAGTTCTCTTAAGAAAAATATTTTGTCAGTTTGTGTTTACACAGGTATGTCTTCTCATTTCTTGTATTCCTTAGGAACAATGATGGTGAGGGCAAACTACAAATGTGTAATATCTGTTTAATGGTGGTGATTTTCTGTCTGAGACAGTGGAGGCTTTTAATGCAGTTAATATTTATGCTTTAAATAAATTGGAGGTTGATCAAGTCTCAGGGGTATCATTTCTTTGGCTAAAGACCAGTGCAAAGACTGACAATGTGAGGTTTCTGTAATCATAGTTTCTTTCCTATTTTGTTTCCTATTATAAATGTAAAATTTTAAAATCCTAACTATAAAGTACAGGTAATTTTAAAAATTGTTAAAAGAGGAGAGACAGTTGCTATGTTGTTGCCTGTGTTTTTCTAGAGAACAGTTTCTAATTAAATTTAACCTTCTCGAACCCAGAAAATGGTGAGGGGAGCACCCCCCCTCCGCCCCCCCAAATTCTGTCATCCCAGATTGCCCCATTAAACACATCTATGCCATGTCTTTGCGTGGTGTTGTAAAGGAACCACTTACCTCTTCTTTTTCAAGAGTGGAAGCTTTCAGCCTGCTGCGATACAAAGAATTCATTCAGAATTATAATTGGAGCCTTACTGGGCCTCCATTACTCTGTACATCTAAAAAGGGATTTGGAGAGCGTGCAGGTAAATCCTGTTACGCATTCCCAAGAAAATATCAGGAAAAATTATCAGGAGCCTTGTGGTGCCTTGAATCCTTTCAGATAATGAATTTTGATTTTTTTTTTCAGTAAATCGTGTGGGTTGCTTTTATGAAAGAGAAGTGTTCTGTCCAGGAGTTCATACCAATTTAGGCAGTTGTTGTTGCATAGGGCACTCCTTAAATCTGGGCAAGGTAAAAAATGCCACAGAGTTCCTGGACGCTGCTCTCTTCCTTGGGGAGTGAATCAGAATCAGATCATCACTATATTTCCCTCTCCTTCCCCTCCCCCATTTTAATTAGTGCAAGGGATGCGTGCAAGGGATGCTTGCCTTCAATTTCAGATTAACCTTATCAGCTGCGGATTTGGAGTACTCGGGTGGTTTAGTTCCCACTCTTGTGGGATAAAATGACAAGAATGTGGCAGGCAGTGTTATTAATATTAGCACATTTCTGTAACTGAGCTTCAATCAGTGTGCTTTTTTGTAGGTGTGTTGTGTTTTATGGCAGTATTAAGAAATCAGCATTTTGGTATTAACAGCCTAAATGGGCTGGCTATACTGGAATTCAAATTCAGATAGAGTAATTCAAGATTCAGTGTCTGATTGTCTTGTCAGGCTTGGCTGATTTATTTTGAGTTTTGGATCGCAGGTTATTTTTGCAGATGTATTTCATACAGATATCGCAGCTAAAAGAAAAATAAATCAGTATTTTTCCATTGATTTTAATACCCATGACTACTTGCATTTTTTGGCTTCCTGTCAAAAAAGAAAGCAGTGAGAAGGGAAAAGCACAGAATCCATTGTCTATTAATATACAGATACAATTATACTGTGTGCATAAACAGCCATGCTTGTATTGTACAAATGTCAGTATTTTAGAAATATGATTAGTCGATTTTGAGATTGTTTTCAGAGTTTTGAATTGAGCCATGATAGGTACCCAATAAGCCTCAATACAAGCAAGATCGAATGGGGAAGATCCTAGTGCCTAATAAGGGGAAGTAAAATAGCTACTTGGCAAAAAATATAACAGGCTTTTTCTCTGTGCAGTATGAAATTATATTGGAATTTGTCAGTTTCTATAATTGACTTAATGTAACAGTGATATAAATGTTTTCATAATTTAAGGAATGCTTGTTGACATGGAATTTTTTTATTTATTTTTCCCTCAAAAAAGAAGACATATTCTTGCTGTATATATGCATTGGCACAATATGCTGGCAGACAAGAAATTGGAAGTAAAAATAGCTAGTAACAAACTGGAGAGACAAATGAAACACATGTCTTAAAAGTAAAGAGACAACTTGGAGAATAAGATAAGAAAGCAGGAACAGCCATTACTTAATTTTTTCAGACAATATTTTCTGAGTAGTTGAGTCTAAACAGTTGCATTATTCTGTCAATGTAGTATGAAAACTACGCTGATACATATTCAGATGCTTAAAAACAGAAATAACATTAAAAACCAGCAAATAGGAAAAAAAGAAAAAACAAATTCAGAAATCGCAAACTAGAAAATATACTTTGTGAAGGAAAAATGTTAAAGCCTGTTTTTATTGATCAGGTTTTGTTTTGTTTTTTTTTTTTAATATAAAATCATAATTGTACTTTTTCATTCATGGAGCTTCAGCATAAACAGCCCTGAAGCATACATTCAGAGGAGGGCTGCATAGACAAGCATGTACATACCTAAATAACTCTGTATCAACAGACTTCTGTTTTAATGGCGTCCTTATGAGCAGTATATCTGGTTTCCTTCTGAGGTTGATGTGGTACAAGGTAAATTTAGTACAGCCCTGGCTAATGGCGAAGAGAAGTTGAGTTTATTGTTATCTTTATGAAGGAGCTTGAAGAGCAGAACTGTACTACAAGGACATTTAATGTTTTAATTTAAATATAAAAAGTACACAAAATAACAGTATATTTCAGCCAATTTTTCTTGGACCGCAATTAAGCTTGTCATTTAACTGATTTATTTGGTTTTAAAATCAAATTTAAAGTTAGGTTTCAGTGGTAAGTAAAGTTTCTCTTTTTTTTTCCCCCTCAAATTGCTGAGATAGCATGTTCAAATTGTTGATGAATTTTGGCAACAGACCAACCTTCTCTGTTATCAGCATAGCTATGAAGGAGGGCATGAATATTAAGTATATCCTATTACAGGTTGCATTCATCCTGGCCCTACCTGCTCGCTGTTTTTAAAAAGGCCCTTATTTTGCAAAGCACACTTCTCCGGGTACTCTTTTTGCAGAGACAATGGACACTTTACAGTGCTTGCCTTGAAAAATATATTCAAAAAAAGTAATCAATAAAAGTATATTGAATTATATCATCCCTGGTTTATTCATTTATAGTATTTCTTGAATAAGATGGGAAACTGAGATTTATTTGGTCAGACACTGTTAATATAACATAATATTTAAACTTTGTAATAAACAGATGATGCTTGTGGCCTGTATTTTGTGGTTTAGAGTTTCAGTAAATATTGTTTCCTCTGTTGGAAATGTTTTTAACATCAAACCTTTCACCTGTTTTACAGACAAATACAATTCAACCTTGTTAAAATCTTTAAACCTATAGCCTTCCTAAATATTCCTAAACAGCTTGGAATGAAATTAATTGAAAGACTTATTTCACTCTAATGTGGTTAAGAAAACTTGGACTATTTTACAAAATCAATATTAAAGATTCCACTGATCTTATTAGATGCACAATCAGATCCATGATTAAGAGAGTACCAGTATACCAGATAAATTAAATTTGATTATTTCAGTTGCATTCTCAAATAACCTCATAAAATTGTCTAAAGAGTAATGTGACATTACTTTAGATTCATAATTGCAAGGGAAAAATTCCTTTTGTTGTTAATAGAATCAAAGTAAAACAAACTGTTATGAGGAGTGATTTTTCAGAAGTTCCTAGCAGCTATGATTTATGAGGTAGATGCACTCTTTAAGTGTCTTTATTCTCCTTAGTCCAAATTACAGAATCATAGAATGGTTTGGGTTGGAAGGGACCTTAAGGA